>NW_017306836.1:953543-962014 GCF_000935625.1 Nanorana parkeri
ACATTGGCCTAGTAGTACACATTATCAGCACAACGATATTCTTTGTTCCAGAACCTGAAGTCACCATTGTGAGCCAGCAGCACAGGACAAGAGGAGCGGCTTATCTCTCATAGGCAGATATGATCTGCCAGGGGCATGCATGTAGCAGATTTAGCAGATGTTAAGATTTATAGTGTGTGGCACACTGTTAAAGGGGAAATCTTCTACCTCTAGTGTTGCCACTGAGCACCAATGTACCTCTAGTGTTGCCACTGAGCACCAATGTACCTCTAGTGTTGCCTCTGAGCACCAATGTACCTCTAGTGTTGCCTCTGAGCACCAATGTACCTCTAGTGTTGCCACTGAGCACCAATGTACCTCTAGTGTTGCCACTGAGCACCAATGTACCTCTAGTGTTGCCACTGAGCACCAATGTACCTCTAGTGTTGCCACTGAGCACCAATGTACCTCTAGTGTTGCCTCTGAGCACCAATGTACCTCTAGTGTTGCCTCTGAGCACCAATGTACCTCTAGTGTTGCCTCTGAGCACCAATGTACCTCTAGTGTTGCCACTGAGCACCAATGTACCTCTAGTGTTGCCACTGAGCACCAATGTACCTCTAGTGTTGCCACTGAGCACCAATGTACCTCTAGTGTTGCCACTGAGCACCAATGTACCTCTAGTGTTGCCTCTGAGCACCAATGTACCTCTAGTGTTGCCTCTGAGCACCAATGTACCTCTAGTGTTGCCACTGAGCACCAATGTACCTCTAGTGTTGCCACTGAGCACCAATGTACCTCTAGTGTTGCCACTGAGCACCAATGTACCTCTAGTGTTGCCTCTGAGCACCAATGTACCTCTAGTGTTGCCTCTGAGCACCAATGTACCTCTAGTGTTGCCTCTGAGCACCAATGTACCTCTAGTGTTGCCACTGAGCACCAATGTACCTCTAGTGTTGCCACTGAGCACCAATGTACCTCTAGTGTTGCCACTGAGCACCAATGTACCTCTAGTGTTGCCACTGAGCACCAATGTACCTCTAGTGTTGCCACTGAGCACCAATGTACCTCTAGTGTTGCCTCTGAGCACCAATGTACCTCTAGTGTTGCCACTGAGCACCAATGTACCTCTAGTGTTGCCACTGAGCACCTATGTACCTCTAGTGTTGCCACTGAGCACCAATGTACCTCTAGTGTTGCCACTGAGCCCCTATGTACCTCTAGTGTTGCCACTGAGCACCTATGTACCTCTAGTGTTGCCACTGAGCACCAATGTACCTCTAGTGTTGCCACTGAGCACCAATGTACCTCTAGTGTCGCCTCTGAGCACCAATGTACCTCTAGTGTTGCATTGAAGCACCTAGCACCATTCAGAAAGTATTCAATGTTGTTATGTTGCAGCCTGATACTACAGTTTACACTTTTTTTTTCCTCATTAATCTGCACTCAGTACCCCATAATGACAAACTGAAAACAGAATTTTAGAAATGTCTGTGAATTTATTAAAAAGAAAATAACTGACATATCACATGTACTTTAGTATTCAGACCCTTTACTCAGTACCTTGTTGAAGCACCTTTGGCAGCAATTACAACCTCGAGTGTTTTTGGGTATGACGCAACAAGCTTTGCACACCTGGATTGGGGGATTCTCTGCCATTTGTCTTTGCAAATCCTCTCAAGCTCAGTCAGGTTGGATGGGGACCGTCGGTGGACAACCATTTTCAGAGATGTTCAATAGGGTTCAAGTCAGTAGTGGCTCTGACTGGGCCACTCTAAGACATTCAGAGTTGTCCCTAAGCCGTTCCTGTGTTGTCTTGGCTGTGTGCTTAGGATCATTGTCATGTTGGAAGGTGAATCTTTGGCCCAGTCTGACGTCCTGAGGGCTGTGGAACAGATTTTCATGGAGTATATCTCTATACTTCGCTCCATTCAGCTTTTCCTCAACCCTGACCAGTCTTCCCAGTCCCTGCTGCTGAAAAACACCCCCACAGCGTGATGCTGTCACCGCCATGCTTCACTGTTTGGATAGTATTGAGCAGGTGATGAGCAGTGACTGGTTTCCTAAAGACATAACATTTAAAATTGAGGCCAAACAGTTCAATCTCATCAGACCAAAGAATCATGTTCCTTACAGTCTAAGAGCACCAATGACCTGTTAGTGATGCCTCTGAGCAGCAATGAACTGCTAGTGTTGCCACTAAGCACCTATGTACTGTTAGTGATGCTGCAGAGCACCAATGACCTGTTAGCGGTGCCGCTGAATACCAATGCACTGTTAGTGGTGCCGCTGAGCACCTATGTACTGCTAGTGATGCCGCTGAGCACCAACGCACTGTTAGTGAGGCAGCTGAGCAACAATGTAGTGTTAGTGAGGCCGCTGAGCAACAATGTAGTGTTAGTGAGGCCGCTGAGCACCTATGTACGGTTAGTGATCTCGCTTAGCACCTATGTACGGTTAGTGATGTCGCTTAGCACCTATGTACTGTTAGTGATGCCGCTGAGCACCTATGTACTGTTAGTGATGCCGCTGAGCACCTATGTACTGTTAGTGATGCCGCTGAGCACCTATGTACTGTTAGTGATGCCGCTGAGCACCTATGTACGGTTAGTGATGTCGCTTAGCACCAATGCACTGTAAAGCTGGCCATACACATATAGATTATCTGCAGATTTTCTATGGTCAATCTAACCTAAAAACTGTGTGGATGAAAGAATCTCCAGCTGGGGCAAGCTTCAGTATCCTGCTAGTCGGCCCCACTGGCTCTCAAAATACCTGAACAATCTGATTGGATGTAAGCATTGTTCAGGTATTATGAGAGCCAGCAGGGCCGACTAGAAGATACTGAAACTTGGCCCAGTGGTGGATTCCTCCATCCACACAGTTTATAGCGTAGATGGGGAACCTGTTGCACTTTTTCCATCTGACCATAGAAAATCTGCAGATAATCTATAGGTGTATGGCCAGCTTTAGTCTAAATTGTATTATTTGTGGATTGCAGTTATTACTATATGTACAATTCCCAGATCATGCTAACATTCCATGAGTTGTAGATTAGAGAATTACTTCAGAGGTTCCCCAAAAGCTGAACAATTGTAGGGGTTCCCAAAGAATAAAAAGGTTGATAGGGACTAGATTAGATGGACAGACAGGTAATATATAAAGAAAAAGTGATCAATTGGAAGGCAGGTGAGGGGGAGAGAGGAAGCAACAGTGCCACCTTACTAAATTATCCCTTCAACATACAAAAAAGTTGTGTACAGTATATGAATACAGGTCTTCCTCTGTCAAGAGTTTACTGGAATACATTTGTATCTAAACATGGTCATCTGAACAATCCATGCATGTGCTTGTGCTAATGTGTATGTAGGAGCAGGAAAAAAAATATCTCTCTGCAATGCATGCACATTTCCCCATTTCTTAATCTTTGATCTGCCCAAGTTTCTTTATAAACTGATAAAGGAGCCGGTGAGAAGGAAACAGTCGTATTTTTGTTGGTTCTAAGCCTGTCACCCCCACCCTGGCTTTAATAGTAACTGACCAGGCACAAGCATTTAAGACATATTTCACTGGCTGCATACTTGTTCCACGTCAATGAACTACTAGGTAGGGTTATAGTCTATTAGTGTGCACATTTATAAATAAGTAAGGAATAGGAGCTTCCACATTACTATCCCAATGTTTCCAAGGACAAGATTGTTTGTCCCTAAGATAAACAATAAGAAACGAGTAGATATACACACATACACACACACGACTCATCTTCATGAGAAAGTAGTAAGGATACCCAAAAAAAGAGGTGAAAATTGGAGCCTGTCAGCAGAGTATAGTGGGAATTACACAATGTGCCGCCTATTAATGTTATGTCTGCAGCGGAAGGAGGCACTTTGCCTTCTCAATAGCATAGGATGCAAGATTAAGCTGTGATTACTGGAACCTATTCATAGACTCGCATCTACAACATAGACCTTATTATGTCAAATCACCAGGTAGCCAGCCACAGATAACACTAGCCAAGCCTCTAATATTAAGAGTGTTAAGGGGGAACTCCAGTCACATAACATTGCTAGTTATAGAAGGTCAGGTTACACTAGTCCCTAGTATATACAAAATCACTTGCCAAGCATTGCACAGGATGTCTTGCAGCTATTTAGGCAGAGAAAGGCTGGGAATAAGAGTTACCTACACAGACTTAGTTATCTTGTTTTAAATACCCGGGGCACCCCCAAACTTGGGGAGTTTAAATATGGAAATAGCAACATCAAGAACCACCCTCTACTGTATAGGCTACAGCTGGCCATACACAATTAGATTATTTTAATTCAGCCTGCAGGCTGAACAAAAGGAAATCTAACAGATTCCTGTATTCGTGATAAACAGCAGGGATAGACTAATCTCCCACTGCAGCTACTGTACTCTGACAGCCGGCATCCGCTGCCGTCAAAATACCCGAACAGTAACGGCAGCTGATTGGCTGCCGTTACTGTTCTTCCGAGAATGTATAGATTTTTTATATTGACGTTTGTCTAAGGAGCCGGTCTCGGCCAAACAGTGATTACAGCCCATCAGTAGCAAGTCACTGTTCCGCTATCAAAATACAATAGGCTGGCGGGGTTGGGGGGAATCCCCTGTTTAGCATGGAAGGAAAAATCTATTAATGTTTCCTTTCGTCCAGCCCCTCTGAAAAGTGAAAAAGATCATTGAATGGCCAGTCCAAGTAGGGAAGTAACCACCCGTATTTGCTGCTTTTTGTGGTTATGTGGTCAGTTAGAATGCAAACACTGCGTTGCTGAGTTCGCTGTCCCCCCAAAAAATATTGCATTATTTTTGTATTTTTCTTTTAAACACAAAGTTTGGCATTAAAAGTAATGTTCAAAAGTATTTTCTCTACAATACCAAGTCAATTTATAGACACTACTGGCGACTGTACATAAGTCAGTTCAATAATACCCCCTATAACAGGGGTGCCCACATTTTTTTGTGTTAAGATCTACTTTTCAAATGACGAGCTACATGAGATCTACCAACAAAAAAAAAAACCTCTCTCGCCTCGTTCTCTCTCTCCTGGCTGTCTCGCCTCGTTCTCTCTCTCCTGGCTGTCTCGCCTCGTTCTCTCTCTCTCCTGGCTGTCTCGCCTCGTTCTCTCTCTCTCTCCTGGCTGTCTCGCCTCGTTCTCTCTCTCTCCTGGCTGTCTCTCCTCGCTCTCTCTCCTGGCTGTCTCTCCTCGCTCTCTCTCCTGGCTGTCTCTCCTCACTCTCTCTCCTGGCTGTCTCTCCTCACTCTCTCTCCTGGCTGTCTCTCCTCGCTCTCTCTCTCTCTCCTGGCTGTCTCTCCTCGCTCTCTCTCTCTCTCCTGGCTGTCTCTCCTCGCTCTCTATCTCTCTCCTGGCTGTCTCTCCTCGCTCTCTATCTCTCTCCTGGCTGTCTCTCCTCGCTCTCTATCTCTCTCCTGGCTGTCTCTCCTCGCTCTCTATCTCTCTCCTGGCTGTCTCTCCTCGCTCTCTCTCTCCTGGCTGTCTCTCCTCGCTCTCTCTCTCCTGGCTGTCTCTCCTGGCTGTCTCTCTCCTGGCTGTCTCTCCTCGCGCTCTCTCTCTCTCTCCTGGCTGTCTCTCCTCGCTCTCTCTCCTGGCTCTCTCTCCTGGCTGTCTCTCCTGGCTGTCTCTCCTCGCTCTCTCTCCTCGCTCTCTCTCCTCGCTCTCTCTCCTCGCTCTCTCTCCTCGCTCTCTCTCTCCTGGCTCCCTCTCTCCTGGCTCCCTCTCTCCTGGCTCCCTCTCTCCTGGCTGCCTCTCTCCTGGCTGCCTCTCTCCTGGCTGCCTCTCTCCTGGCTGCCTCTCTCCTGGCTGCCTCTCTCCTGGCTGCCTCTCTCCTGGCTGCCTCTCTCCTGGCTGCCTCTCTCCTGGCTCCCTCTCTCCTGGCTCCCTCTCTCCTGGCTGCCTCTCTCCTGGCTGCCTCTCTCCTGGCTGCCTCTCTCCTGGCTGCCTCTCTCCTGGCTGCCTCTCCTCTTAAAAAGGCAGAGTCATTTGCACACGAGGAGTCTACATAGCGGTTCTTGAGCTGTTTTACCGGCCGGACCTTTTGTACTTTACATGTGAGTTACTATATGTTTTAATAAACCCGTATGCTTTTACCTACTGCACCATGAGGGATCACCCTTCTTGATTTTTAAATACCGCGGGGATCTCGGAGAGATGGTTCACTAACAGCGCATCTAGGAGAAATTGCTTCTGTGTACACTGGACATCTCCAGCACTGCAGATAATAAACTCCCTCCTGGTCAAGCTTCAACGCGGGAAGAACTGAGTTCGAATTGGAACAAGATCGTGGACCTGACTGCCGCTAATCCAAAAATGTGTTTACTCACTGCATTCTGGTGACCAAACTGAAAAAGATCAACATTATCCACCTTGTGTTTTCTCTTCTGACTTCTAGACATTATCCATTGAACATTGTTTCCCATCCTTTGACATCTTTTCTGCAAGATTACCGCTAATAGATCAATTTAGATTGATAAACACTTTTGTTTGTTTTGTTTGTCACTGTGTGGCTATCAGGATCTTTTGTTATAGATCACCGATTGATCATTTAATGTAACAAACTCACCATTATTCTGCCCTACTTGCCATCATCTTAATTTGTCACGATCTTTCACATATGTGCTACTTTTAGAGTTCCGGTTTTTGCTTCCTTTGTGACACAATATAACTTTAGATATGTATTGATATTTAACACTTTAGCTGTTATAATTTTACTTTAGATTTTCCATTGCTATATAATAATTTATCATTGGGGTTTGTTTAACTCTTTATAGGTTGTGCTAAACACGCAGCTCTTCTACACATTTTTTTATGTGAACACTTGATTTTTTTATTGAACACTTGATTTATTTATTTAACGTAATCACCGATTACACGAATACACTTCTCAAATACCTCAATTAATTCAACCTTTAGCGCTGTGACACAACTCTCTTGTTCCCTCTCCTGGCCGTCTCTCCTCGCTGTCATTCCTAATTTTCTCTCCTGGCTGTCTCTCCTTGCTCTCTCTCCTGGCTCACCTTGCTGTATTTTGCAAACAGTGTAGTGCAACAGGCTGTGTAAACTAATATTCTTTGATGTAATACATAGCACTTCAACCACCTGTATCCACCAGAAAGGTGTCGGTGAGCTTGGCTCAGCAGACTCAGGCTAATAGGTAATCATGTGTGCACAGCTAAATAAATATACCAAAATGGAATAAAGGGGCCACCATTCACACCCTTCGTGATCTACCAGAATCAGCTTTGAGAGCTACTGGTAGGCCATGATCTACCTAATGGGCACCCCTGCCCTATAATATCCTACCCCCTTACTAATTTTCAGACCTACATGGGTCTGGAAAAAACAGCAGCCTGTCAGAAATCCTCCTGAATGCTTTAGAGATGCAAGCCCTGTTTGTCCAACCCCGCTCAAAACAGTGACCACCACTTGCCCTTCCCAGCCTAATCAGTGATTGCAGTTACAACAGGGGCATTCCCCACCCCATTGTGATGTATAGCTGCAGAGCCGAGGATGTCTCTCTCCACAACTAATCTAGTCGGGAGAAGGGAGTGTCCGTCACAGTTTTCAGCAGGCTTGGGCAAACTCAGGTGAAGTGTGTGTTAACACCAAGCCCAGCCTCATCACCAGGCCTCGCAGAATTTGCACATAATCTATATTAGGCCCCTTTAACACAGGAGGAGATCCATGTACCATTGTGACATCCGTCTCCATGCACTGATATTACCGGACCAATGTTAATGTATAGGCAGCCGGATCTAAATGGACGGATGTCCGTTTACATCCGATTACCCGTGATCCGTCACGATCAGGTCCGACAAAATGGACCTCTGATCCTTTTGGTTTTCTGAACCTGGCCGCAGACGGGGGAAACCGAATGTCCATGTAGATCCTGTTGCGCATACATCAACATCGGATTTCCAATCAGGTCCGCCTGAAAAACTGACCGACGGACCTGATCGAAAAGCCTGTGTGAAAGAGGCCAAAGCCCCACTCCGTTATCATGCTCTGATTTTATAAGTACTGCCCAAGTGCAGTTACTGTAACTTGAGGTAATGTAGACTCAGATATTCTACTTTGACTATAGTTCTGTTAAAATTATAATGACTTTATATTTTTTTTCACATTACAGAGCTGGATGCATCTCCATAAGCAGAGCTTAGATCCAACGCTCAGCTGTACATGGTCTGAAAATAACAACTTTCAAATTAAAATGTGATAATACTTCTAGTTAATTAAGAAATGATAGGCACACTTTTAAAATCAAAGCATTCCCTTTGTAAAAAAGCTGACCTCTTGCTATCCATTTCCGACTAGTGAAAAACTGGTAAGAGTAGGGGGTCACAGAGGAGCAGCGAGCTAATATAAGTTCTATTATGATGAAAATAGCAAGCAACAGAGCTGCTAAAGCACAGTACTGAACATTGCAATTGTATCAGGAAGCACTATTCCCCAATAG
>NW_017306836.1:962037-973072 GCF_000935625.1 Nanorana parkeri
GATTGAACTGAACATCAGTATCTATGGCACTGCATTGTTATAGAACATTTCGACCTCTGCAGCCGAGTGTAAAGGGAAGAAAATGAATTAATTTTAAGTTAACCGTTTGGGAATGCTTCCATCTCAACGATTCATTTTTCCTGGGAAATGGTCCAGTGAATGTGGAAAAACTAAAGGACAGAAAAGTGTCCGGGTACATGCCAGAAATCCTTTTTTATTCTCTAACCTGCACAGTAACAATATTGATAATACTGATAATACCAGTTAGAACCATTGAATGCTCCAGGAACTGTATTTTCCAAGTATCCCTCTTGGTCATTCAATGTAATGAGTGGCCTCATTGGCTAGTACACCTGTTCTGGAGGTGGAAGGCTACAGCATTACAATGCAGTCACCACATTTATGTGCCTGAACCTGAAGGTGCTATAGCATGCACATTTTTACACTCTTCAAACTTTGTGAGACCTTATCCACATCTAGTTTCCTACAGGTCAGTGAAGCTGCAGATTATAGTAATGGGAAAATAGAAACACACACCCAGGATGCCAAAGAATGCATTCAAATCTGTGTGCAGCCAGACCGGTGCTGTGTATTTCACATTATGCCAAGTGTCACGTGAAGGCAAGTCCATTCAAAAATGAAAAGGCTGCTAATGCACCAAAAATAGTGCATGTACCATTTCTGACAGTACACGGCACCACAACACGTTAGCACAGTGTCACATGTCCATTGGCAAAGTGGATTGGGGTGCCATTCATTTAATATGTAACCATGCATAAATGGTAGTCGTGGTGCAGTGTGCTGCCAGAATAAATGGCACTACATCATACAAATGCAGGCAACGCATGCTGTGGTAACACAGGCATCAATGCAGATGGATAGTGTTATTGGCCTCTAATGATCTAGACAAAATATCTAAATTTGTATCTGTCATGTGACCGTAAAACAGATAAGGTTTCAGTTATGCACACTGGGACTTCCAACTGACTTTGCACAAATCAGCTACTTTCTAAACACACTTCTGCAACTAAAAATACATTAACAGTAAAGTGTTTCCCTAAATTCAAGGAATTTTTGTGCCCACTGTAAATGGTTTTTCTTTGAGGTCACTGAAGGAACAAAGATTGCATCAACAGATCAACATCCCAGAACTGCCAGAAAGACTGTTACACGGGCAAAAGCTTCAACATCATCAACAGGTCCAACAAACCCAGAAGGGCAGATGTCCTTCAATGAATGCAATGAAAATTATTTCCCAGCAAGTAGTAAAAATAATTTTTTCTCCATTGGTAAAATTCAGCCGCTGCTTGATAGTAGATCTAAAGAAGAATATGTTGAATCCACAAAGCTAGGCGAGATCGTTTGAGCTTAGCATCAGAAAAGGAAGGACCTGGGTCTCTCTGCCAGTTGTAAGGTTTTGACCCACTGGTAGTACCTTATTGCTTGGTAGTAGTTGGTGGTACTATAACCCAATGGTTTCCTCAACCATTCAATCAAAGCGGTGTCCTTCAATGAACAATAGAGGAAAAATATTCAATTATTTTCAGTAAAATCAAAACAGAACTTGTGCAGAGTTTGGGAGTCAAGCATAAAAGTGATGGGTCACCGCACCTGAAGAACAGTGCCAGTGCTGACCAGTAACAGATGCAGACGTTTAGTGCAGAAAGAAGAAGTATAGCCTAATGCTCAGGCCTTAACTCCTGGAGCAGAGAAGTCTTCCCCCTTCACAATGTAAAAAAATAATCCCTAAAAGCAATTCACAGAATGAGTAGGAAGAGGAACAACTAGATCCACATTCTACATGAAAAAAAAAAAAAAGAACTGGCTCTTCCCGTTTCATCTGTTTAGCGATTTCTGTAAAAATGTCATTTAACACGATGAGGTTACTGACACCACATACAGTACGGTACACACAAACAGGTTTCATTTCTGTGTAATGAGGATTTAGTGGTGCAACCACATTCTTTCAAGTCTTTATTTTACTGAACCTCTACAAAAGACTTTCACAAGTGAAATATTTGTCAATTTCATACTATTTTTCATCTCTACCCTCTAAAAATGTTCAAAGAAATGGGTCATTAAACATGTCAGGAAAAAACGCGTTTCCAATCTGTTTTGGGTCAGTTTACTAAGCTAAACACAATCTGATACATTGATTTTTTTTCACAGGTATATGATTAAAGGTGAAGTTTAATCTGCCTACATTTTGCCTTCCCTGTTTCCTCCTTTCCCCGTATCAACATGCTAATGAAATGTTTATATCAAACCTCTTTTCAATAAATACCTGGCGTTAGACCCGGTGATGTAAATCACAGACAGATCTTAGCTCACAGGAGAGGCTAGCAAGGTGCTGTATACAGCTTTCGGAAAACATCACCCTGCCTCATTACTTCTCTCAAGAGCCCTCAGTCCTGATGCAAGAAGTGTGATAGCTCTTGGGAGGAGTCATGCAAATACTAAAATGTCTTGATGGGTGGATGCCAATCTGGAGGAGTGGGCATTCCTAGACAGGCTGCATTTTGCATGTAGACCATCCTAGGCAATGCCTACATGTGCTGCTGAACCTTCATGATTGAAAGAACTGAAATCCAATGAATGAAAGGGGCAGCCCAGGGGCAGTAAGGCTGAAAAGGATGAAGCTAGATGATGTCAGCCAGGAAATGAGGCAGGCTCTCTCTGACTTTGCTGCAGGCTCTCTCCAACTTTGCTGCAGCTTATAATGCACATTTTGAGAGGTGAACAGTGTGCAGTGAAATCAGAGTAAGCGTTTTCAGCAAAGTGAGGAGCCGTACAACTATGACAGACTGAATGTGAGGCCAGAGCTAAAACTAAAATAGAGCTTTTAAACTAAAATAGAGTAAAAGTGCAGCTGCTGCTCAGAACATTCAATCCGGAACGGCTACAACCGCACTGCACATTCCAGACCAAGCTAACTACTAGATATTATGCACCACTTTACTAAAAGTCTGCTTAAAGGAGAACTATGGGGTAAGTGTTTTTCCCCATAGTTCTCCTGACGGGAGGACATATACCAACCTCCTCCCGTGACCCAAAGGTCAGTATACCGCGAGCTGTATACCGAGACCGCCGCAGCCGGGACGGATCCTGACATTACTGTCGAGATCCACCCAGCTGCGTGAGTGACAAGTGGCTCTGCCTATCTAGAGGCAGAGCCAGCTGTGCCCGCCCCTCCCCTGTCCATTACACCAGTCAGCGCTGGAGGATCGGAGCGGGGAGGGGGGGAATCCCTGCGGGAGCCGTGACAGTCACAGCTCTCTGCAGGGACATGATCGAGAAGTGAGCGAGCGACGGTATGTGTTCGCTCACTTCCCGATCTATTGAGCCGACCTGTGACAGTCTCATTGTCACAGGTTGGCTTGAACTATGAGGCTGAGTGAAAATCACTCACCTCATAGTTCTCCTTTAATGGTCTGTGACCCCAGGCAGTGTGAAAGGGCCCTATAACATTTGATTCTGGAATTGATTCTTCTTGAAGGAAACTACATTCACTTTTAGAAATAATTTGTTCGGAAACATTTGTTCCACCCCATGATTTTTTTCACTACCATCTGAGCTTAACCTTCTTACCAGCTCAAAGTGACAAAGTCAAAAGTTAAATCTTAAAAATGCATTCAAGTACCTTGATCATGTATCATGTAGCTTATTTGGGTATCACGCAGCTGTAGAGCCTCAAAATCTCAAGTTTAGTTTACTAATTTGTATTGAGTTTGTAGTCTATCACGGGAGTGAGCTTGGAGCGGTGGCTACTTTACAACACACACAGGGACCATGGAGAACAAAAGTAGCCACCCTCCAGAAGGAAGGACAGTGTCAGCACCAATTCAGATATGATTTGAAGATCTCCAGCTGAGTGATACACAAATAAGATACATTTTTGTTAATAGTAAAGGTACTTGAATGTATTTTTAAGATTAAATTCCAGAGTTTAGTGTCACTTTAATGATAAAGAACCGATCTGGCAATCCCCTTTGATGGCCACATCTGCCATATCAGCAGGCCAGGCAGGTGTAAAGTGCCCAAGGTGACAATTATAAAACAGATGTATAAAGTGCTCCATCGTTGTAAAGAATATCCTATAAAAAAATAAGGGAGGAGCCCATACAGGTACTGCTTATACAAGAAGCCTTTTTACACATAATTGCACATGTATGGGCACTTTTATCATACACTGCCTGTGACAAATACAAAAATTGCAGCTGCCTCACCAACAACTGCTGTTCCGCGTCCTGGGACCTGTTGTGGAATGTATTCTAGAAAAAGAGTGAACAGAAACGAGGAGGTAAACTGAATTCCAGGAGCACACATCATTGCTCTACATTTCCTGCTTATCTTACAGTGACAATTGCTTTGGCATTTCCTATTATTAATCATTTCCAATGTAACAACAAACAGAGAATACATGTCAGCAGGAACACGTCTATTTAAAGACATCCCTGGAATGGTTTTAGAGTACCAATTTAAGGAACTTTAGAAACCTGACTTTTTCCATTTCACTAGGAGGAACAAAGCTCAGTAAAGTTTTTCTTCCATTCTTAAATGTGTTAGGTTAGGAGGAAAAATACTTGATGGGTAACGGCTTCTCCCAAAAAAAAGGTAAGGGAAAATGGAAGAAAGAAAAAAAAAAGAGAAAGTTAAATAAATAGAACAGGCTGCAACTCCCATCCATGGAAAAATGGCATCATTGGCAAGTCTCCATTTATGACACAAGTCTAGCCAGTGCTGAGGTGGTAAGGAGATCAGGTCACTGGGATCCTCCTACGCTGAAATAATTCACAATTGAAGGGAATCAGGAAAGAATGAAATATGGAAGCTGTCAGTGCCGACTTGTTTTTAAAGTCAAACAGCAAAACGTTTTCCTGGCACACTCACCAGCCAGCATGTAAAAAGACTTGTCTCACCGCTAAGGTTAAAAACAAAGGTTTGGATACACGTCTTCTGCAGAAAATGTGAAAGCCTCTGCATCTCTGTGCCTTTAACCAGTTGACATCCGCGGTGTTAAACCCCCTTCCCATCCAGGCATGTTTTTAAAGGCGCAGGCCCGGGGCTGTCACCATGCTCATGGCTTGATAAAGTGCACAGAGATTCAGGAATGAAAATGGCATATTGCAGCCTGTCTGTCCTTGTGGTGTGGTGGAAGCAGTAGACTTCTTTTTACAGGTTTTTCGGTACTTTCAGCTTTTGATCTTACCAGTAACAGACTTCCTGACCTAGGGTGTCAATGCTTACTCACTGTACTAAAGAGTAGTGTTGTCACCCAAGAACTAGTAGTGTGTTAGGATTACACAAATTCTCCCCCTCTCCTCATCTCCATAGCATAGGTGGGAGGTGTCCTGGAGTCAACAGAAGTGAATTTAGGGCAGGGCAGTTAACATTTTTAAAGGTTTCAGAGCAGAACAGGCAGTTAGAAGCTAATTTCTGGTATTTTCTGTACTTGCAGCATTTTTAAAGATACAAAAACATGGGGTGATGCGATTATGTTGCATTTTTGTTTTTTCTCAGTAAGAAGAATGCTGCTTCCTGATGTATCCATTCAACTCTCTGTGCTGGCATAGCTGAGTAACAGCCACACCTCTCATCACAAGTAATGAGAGGGGGTCAGATCAGGTCTGTTACCTAGTGCCAATGGCTGAGTGCACTAGGTTTAAAAGGTGGCCATAATAAGTCAAAAGATTGCAGTTCATCATTCCTCCCTCCTATCAGAAAAAGGACTATCTAGGCTGGTCAGTTGCACAGAAATTTTCAATGAACATGTGAAGTGTCCTGGGCTGTCTTATTAAAAAGCTCAGCATGCTTTGCAAACAGAGCATCATGGAGGTACCCTGCAATAACATTTTATTTGTAAAATATTCTATTTAAATTAAATTAACTGAATATTGCTAACTCTCTACAGATTTATCGTACAACGCGGTGCAGCTGTCACAGATAAGTCAGCAGCGCGAGACAGCTACTTGAATCTTTGATAATATTTGGTGTTTTCTTTATTAGAAAGTTTCTATATGAGAACTGAGGAAGTGAATAAGGGTTTAAATGTCTTTGATTTACTATTTCTTTGGGACTAGTTAGAGTACATACCCGCAGGCATTTTTATATATGTCCAGAGAACTCTAATGTGTTGTGTCATACACAATGGACTCTAAGGCTGGGTTCACACCTAGGCGTATCTAATATGTGTGTTTGTTGCGCGCTTCGTGGCAAAAAAACGCGCGTTTCCGAGGGCTACTTGGCTGTATCCCAATGGAAACGCGCGACAAAAACGCCCCAAAGAAGCTCCTGTACTTCTTTGGGCATAGGGCGTTTTGTAGCGCGTTCATACGGCCTGTAATACGCCCAGGTGTGAACCATACCCATAGGAAATAATGGGATTTCTGTGTTTGAGGGTTTGGCAGAGCGTAGGAACGCGCTACAAAACGCCCAGGTGTGAACCGGGCCTAAAAGAAAACTAACACAGCAGGTCCTATATTCTTCCTTCAGTAGCTATCAACGTTTGCCTATGCATACTGAGAGTTATGTTCCTGAATATTATAGAATACAGCGATATCTTGCTTCTGTACTGTGCTAGAAAAGAAAAGTGCCAGCAAAGCTTCCCAAGGATGAGCAGCAGCAATATAAGCTCGAATTCAGTGCCCTAATACATCATACATACTCTATATACATGCGTTTCCTGAAATCAGAGCCAAGAAAAGACAACCACACACCATCTTTTAACGTACATGCTTCTTCTAATACCATGTATTTCACATAAGCAGATCCAAAATGTGTACATGGAGGAAGAAGACTCTAGAAAGCGATAGGACATTCCACAGGCTGGCATTATATACAGAGCTATGCGGCTCACTGGGCAAATGGTTTCAGGCTGGTTAGAAAAGTCATTTGTGCTGTGTTCAGTCTAATTGCTTTATTGACTTAAAATGCATTATTCACAGCCATTCAAGCTCAACTACAACAGATTGAGAGAGAAACTGAGCACACATGCCTTTGGGGGATTAAAGATGGCCGATTACACAAATAATTTACCTAGGCACGAGTCGTCAGTGGATGGGAAGACTTAACTGCTTTGTACTGCCCAAGAAGGGGAAATGCTAAATCTCTCACTTGGGAAATATTTCATGGTGCACATATAAGCAATACCATGAAAGGTTTCATCACTCTAAAAAGTGCACAACACTACAATAGACTTCCTGCTAATATCACATTGCTCCAACACAATGCAAACGTGCCAAACTACCACCATGCAAGTTAAGCTAATGGAGCTGTAAAATGAATTGCACACCAGAAATCTGTTAGAGAATACTATCCACAGCCTCCAGCACTGCAGTGGTCAGTCAGATTAGAACGGGGTAAGGCCATTTATAGCACGCTGCAGGAATGGAGGCAGAAAAGGTTGTACTTGATTGTCTTGTTCATCCATCTGCAGAGGAAATATACACTAAAATCCAGGAAGACATATCTTTCCAATTGCTTTGCTAGATATGCAACAGGTGAACATGAAGAAAAAAATATTTGATTGATCCAGCACAATCTCAGGACACTGCGCCCAGGTTCTCGGCAGGAGCATTTCACTCCCTAGAGGAGCTTCATTGCAGAGCAAGATGAGATGAAGAAATCAGAGTATACTGAAGTACAGGCACATAACAATCCTACTTGGCTCTTAAAGTGCATCGGAACCAAAAAAATCTAAATGTAAAATATTGCAGCTTACCAATCTTTAAATGTGGTGGCTGCATTTGTTTGCCTTATATTGTAAAGCGATGCGCAAACTGTTAGCGCTATAGAAATCCTGTATAATAATAATCATAAAAGCAAATGATTCATTCGTTCCTTCCTCTGTTGTAGGGCTCTCGGATGTAAAAACTACACTGTTCATCATCTGTAATTTCTGTTAGTGATCATGATAGCGAATTCATGATACAGAGCAGCTCAGCTTGGGTCTATACATTGTATCTGTGAACTGAATCATTTGAGGACAACTTGGTTCACAGCCATTAACGGGCACAACGGCCACCTGAGGGCTACTTCGGGAATGACATTCATAAACCTCATTCCAGAAATAGACACCCACCTCTCCGCGGGTTTTTTTTTTTTTTTTACAATATGGCGGTAGGAAGGTGGTTAAGAGCCCAATGGGAGTGTTAGTATGTGCATACATTTCTCTATTTTCCCATGTCCTCTTGCTCTTCGATTAACCCCTTAGTGACTGACGACGTACAGTGTACATCGCCAGCATCGGGGCTGTTTAAACAGACTCCCGGTGACTTTTAGGGGTTGCGCTAAAAATTTGCAACTACCACCATTTTATTCTATAGGGTCTTGGCATTCAGAAAATATATAATGTTGGGGGGTTTTAAGTAATTTTCAGGCCTAAAATGTGGAATATAACATGGGTACAAAAAATGAAAAAAAGGCCTCAGTCATGAAAGGGTTAAGCTGCACTAGGAGGTAAAACATGTCAGAGAGAGGAGCTGGGTGGAGTGCCCCGAGATTGTGCTGGAACAGAAATGGTGTGCCGCTTTATGTTCACATATGCAAACCTGATAGTGAGTGCTGGTCCCTGGAGATGTAGCATTGGTAGCTGGATGGTATTAGCGGCAGTCCTGGGAGCAGTATCACAACAGTAAGCGAATATTTCTGGGTTACCAGATAACTGGAAAAAAATGTAATTACTCAAATGTAATTTTTTAAGCTATAGCACAAATGAAATGTCCGCACAATCATTTTTAACAGCTGAAAAAGAAATACAGCCTGTATAAAATGTGTATTCAAGTTTTTCCCCTTAGACAAATGATGAGCCGCTCTTTAGAAAAGCATTCACTTGCATTTCCAGGATACCTCCCAGTATGACAGCTTGTTCTGCAGGATAATGGTCAGAAATCCCGGCCAGTATAACTCTTTTAACAACATATAACAATGAACATTAAAGTCTTTGAAATGGCTGGCTAAAGAAAAAAGGTCTTCTGTCCAGACCAACCAACTACTAACAACACCAAGAGCAATTTGGTATTCCAGAATGAGCAAAGCGCTCTTTCACTATCATTCCTCACAGGCGGAGTGCATTTGGTATTGCTCCGCCTGTGACAGGAGCCGGCGCTATAGAGGAAGCATTGGCTTATAGGAGAACTATGAGGTCAGGGCTTTTCCCCATAGTTCTCCTTAGGGTAACGGGAGGACACAAACTAGCGTCCTCCCCTCACCCTAGGCTCCGTATACCGCGAGCTACAGCTCCCTATATACTGAGACCGCCACAGCTGAAACGGATCCCGACAATTATATCTGGATCTGCCCAGCTGCGTGAGTGACAGCTGGCTCTGCCTATCTAGAGGCAGAGCCAGCTGCACCCGCCCCCTCCCCCGTCTGTTCCGCCAGTCAGCGCTGGAGGATCGGAGCCGGAAGGGGGGAATCCAGTCCCTCCCCTGTCACGGCTCTCTGCCGTGACAGGATTGAGTAGTGAGCGAACGCCGGTATGTGTTCGCTCACTTCCCGATCTACTAAGCCGACCTGTGACAGTCTCATTGTCACAGGTCGGCTAGAACTATGAGGTGAGTGAAAAGCACCCCTCCCCCCTCATAGTTCTCCTTTAAACGGCTCTGCTCCCTCCGGTGCCACCTCGCTTCCTCTAGCACTGGCACCGCTGATTCTCTCCCGCGGCTCTTAAAGTTCCCCCTTATGCCACCACCGGCCCTGGGAATGGTCACAACAAGGTCTTATTTTCGGGGTAGGTCTTATATTTTAGCAATTCCCAAAAATGGTACTAGGCCTTAATTTCAGGGTAGGTCTTATTTTGGGGGAAACAGGGTATGTCCCCTGCCTTAGTTTAAAGTAGATCCAAACCCCTACTGACTAACATTAAGGGGCTGATTTAAAATAGGGATATAGCTATCTGCTCTCCTACATACACTGTAGGGCTACAAACACCACAGCCCGCATTTTACGAACAATCATAAAATGAGAGCCATGATGTAGGGCAGCAGAGAGAATAGAGTGAATGGAGGTTAGATTGACTTTGCCAGGTCACATGATTGGGATCTGCTCAAGGCCTTTTTTGTCTCTTCATTTACACATTTTGATTGCACTCCAGCAGCTTTGGACTCACGAAGGTGTAAAGCACACTACTGTGTTCCAGAAATGTGTGTCCCTTTTTTTGTTTCTTTCAGTTAAGAGTATGGCCATGATAAAGTGAGTGCACCACTAAACAACTATTAAACTATAAACTATTTCCTTTTTGTTTTCTACATAAGGTAGACAGCATTGTACCATACCTGTGTAAGCACTCATGACAATACATGTGCACAGTTAAAGAGACATGAAAAGAGCACCGTCAGCGTATAACAGGAAGTGCTTTAACCAGTTGACATCCGCGGTGTTAAACCCCCTTCCCATCCAGGCCATTTTTCAGTATTCAGCGCTGCGGTACTTTGACTGACATTTATTCCGTCATGCAGCGCTGTACTGAAATGAATTTTATACCCTTTTTTGGGGACAGATAGAGCTTTCTTTTGGTGGTATTTATTCACCACTGGGGGTTTTATTTTTTTACTATATTAAGGAAAAATTACCGAAATTTAAAAAAAAAAAAACAGTTTCCCCTATATTAAATGATAAAACATTTATTATTACCCAATTTTTTGGTAAAATATAAAAGACGGGGTCACGTCGGGTAAAAAGACACTAAACATGTCAAGCCTTAAAATTGCGTGCGCGCGCGAAACCTCAAAAAACGATAATACCCAAAATTGGCCCTAGGCGACGCTTTAAAAGCTGTTACCGCTCATCAGTTTAGTGTTATCAGTGATTGATGGCCCTAAAATGATTGCTCTCACTGCGACGTTCGCGGCGATATGTAACATGTGTAGCGCAATTGTAATTTTTGCGCGCGGGGGCACCGGAGGCGTTTTTACGTTTATAGGCGCGTAAACGTGGGGGTGGGGGAGTTAAACATTTGGGGGGGGGGTTTTTCCCCTTTTTTTATATGTGGCTTTTATTTTATTTTATTTTTTTATGTGTTACTTTTCTTTTTTTT
>NW_017306836.1:975368-994346 GCF_000935625.1 Nanorana parkeri
GCCGCGAACGAGCACATATAGGCGATCGCCGGGCTATGGACCCGCTGATCGCCTATATGTGAAACACCCGGTACCGAGTGTTCGCATTGGACGGGTCTTTTCTGCCTGTGCGTGCCCGCTAGGGGGCGCGTGCGAGCAGAAAAAAATTGCCGTCTGGAGACGGCAACCCGCAGATGCTGCAGTGCCGTCCGTCCGTTTTTTTACTACGGGCGGACGGCAAGAGGTTAAGAAGGACCCTCATGCCAGGATCACCCGGTATTATTTTAATAAAAGCTGCAAATATAAAAATATTGAAAATGACATTAAGGGCCTGTTCACATGAGATCAGGTCCTGATCAGGTGCTGATCAGCAGACGTGGAGCTGCTGATGCAGTGCGTTTTTGATGCGTTTTCGGTCCGGATGCTGACAGTTAATTTTTTGTCAACATTGATGACATCATAATAAGTGGAGCAAGAATACAATTTTTTCTTTTTTTCCCCCCTAGCTGCATTGCGTTGCGTTTCCGTTCTCGTTGCGTTTCGTGCGCGTTCCCGGACCGGACAAAATGTGACATGCAGTATTTTTTCTGTCGTAAGCTGAACGGACTGCGCACGTGAGAACTGGAGCCCATAAAACACATAGTGATACATTGGGATGCATTTTGAGTGCAGCAGCGTACGGAGCCAGTCAGCACACAAAACGGACATCGTGTGAACAGGCCCTAAAAGGCTGATTTATACCAGATGTGCAGCTCCACCACTAGACAAGGCAATTTGCCTAGTTTCAAATGGGCTCAGTTCACACCAATGAGATGCTGTGTTGCATGCAGTTGTTTTTTCAGTGCAGAGGGGTGTGAACTGGTAAAACTGCACTGGCGTTGTGCCCATAGAACTTAATGAAATGTCACCCGTGATATACATACGCACAGATCTGCACCATATGCTACTGCTATTTTCTGATAACAGGCCAGTCCTGGCCTCAACAAAGGCTTTCTGATCAATAGAAAGTGGAGGCCTCATTACCAAGATAACCATTCTGATGCTCACTGGGCAGCTAATCATACCAATATGACAACGCACACAAAGCAGTATCCAGAATTCTTACCTCACAGGCAAAGCTAATCAATATAGAGAAGAATAACCACTTTCCAGTATCTATTCCTCCAAATACAGAAACCGAGGAGGAATTCATGATAGATAAGCCCAGCAAAATGTACCTGCTCTCAGCCGGTTTACCATGATTCATTCCACATGTTCTTTACCTGCATCTTATCTAATTTGCTTAGAAACATGTACAACCTATTTTTGAAATTTCCAGATGTCTAGGGTACTTGGATGGGTCCCACTGTGACCAATTTAATGAGATTGCTCAATAAGTGCACATGCAGCAAATCAAGACCATATGCTGGTGCATCTGAACTATGACTTGTACAGAAGGCTCTAGAATCCATAAGATGACTGTTATCTGGTACCTCTGATTACAACCCGATCAAAAAGTTTGCCAGTGGTCCTAGTCGATATATTTCAGATGATTTTGTGTTGTTCTCTGCTCGGATCAAAGGATATGAGTACATGAGTGTGTTAGATGTAAAAATAAATCTGTCTGGCAGTGAAATAATTACTTAATGAATGAACTTTGTGTATGCCAACTTTACTCCATTCTTTTCAATTCAATAAACAAGAATAGAAATATTTCATGCAAGGCGAGGTTTTTGTTTTTCTCTAATAGTTATGCGCATACATACATAAAACAAATCTCATGACAGTTTTGTGACACCAAGATATTTTCAAAATAAGAATGCATTCATCATGCATCACATATCTGCATAAATTGAAATATGTCAAATGATGTCATCTTCGTTCACCGTGTCCACACAGAATGTAACATAAGTAAGCTTCAGATATAGCTGCCTAGTTTTATGTCCACTTTCAGAACTATTCGGGGATTTTGAGTCAGTCTATACTCCAAATTACTGAATCATACTTCCAAAAGACAAAAGGTGTCTAAAGCATTCTTCATAAATCTTTGCTGGTATAACAACCACTATATATAAATGATGAAGCTTTAGACATAAGACAACCACTTTTTCCTCCAAATCACAAAAAGAATAAACTATAAAAGCTCCCCTTCAAAGAATAAATGTACTTCGTAGTTAGGAAACAAATGATCAACATAAGTACACAACCCAAATACAGACATGGGACTTTTCAGTGCTTTTGTTTGCCTAGTGGTCATGTCTGTGCAGGGTTCCAGCTACCTCTGAGAAGTTAAAGTTGCGTATTCAAGCTTGACTGTAAAGGAAAACCGCCATCTTTATCGGCCATTTGATGACATAATTTGTGACAAAACACTTAGGGCGGAACTAGTGGACGGCCAAATGTTTTGTTGTTTGATGTTTGTTCTGACAGACAAAAGGACTCTCTAGACTCTTACCTTGGTTTTAGTGCAAAATTGTTTTAATACATTTTAGAGAAGATTTTCACACTACTTGGAGCTTTTTCTTTTTGCACGAGCAACTGAGGGAGCTGGTAGTACGGACAGGACAGTAGTTGCTGGCTGGAAAGGAGAGTCTCCTTTTAGAAGGAGCTACAACTGATAAAGCTGGGGACATCCATCAAGCAGGCCATGGAGGAGTAGGTGCTATTTGTGGAGGAAGGAGATGCCATCTAAAATGCAGTTTGCCCTTGTATATGCATAGAGCAGGGATGGACAACATTCCAGGAGCCAATGTACCTTAGAAAATACAGATGGTGCCTCACTTTAGAGCTTTTCTCTAGTTGTTGTCAATGGAGCTGGCTCCTAAAAAAAAAAAACTGCTTGCTCCGGGTTTGGACGGACAGGCTTCTGAATGCCATATTAAGGTGTCCACCCCTGGCACACAGGTCTATGTATTTGGTGAGTTTAACGTGAGCACAACAGTGGAGGTTTCAAAACTGTGAAGTCATCTGTGATATTCAGGAACTAGTTCTTTGAGTTTTTAAACTGAATCTTTATGGACTGTATATCGTCCTAATGGCAACTGCTTATTCATCTACAACCTTTGCTTGTTACAGGCACCCAAGATCATCTATACATCAATAAAGTAGACCTGTCTGTACCGTAATGGTTCTGAACAGGAAGTGACAGTGCAATTAAGGTATGGATTGAAGGCTGAACATACATTTATGTGACCTCTCTAGGACAATATATAAAGTTGACAGCTGTCCCACACTGCCAGTTCCTACTCGCCATTTAGGCTGCCCAACATAATGATGGGACAACAAAAACAGGCGGGAGGGGAGTGTACCTTTATGGTACTGACAAGTAAACATACCAGGAGAAATGTGCGGGCCACCATTCCTCACCTCCAGAAAATGATAGCTGCCATTAGTCATGCTGAACCAGCTAAGTTGGTTAAACTTTGGCTGTAGGTGGGACTTTTAAAGTCTGGATTGCCAGGAAGTGGTTAGATTTGCTATTGTTTTCTTAATATAAAGAATGGAATGACACCACAAGAACAAAATGATTCTAGAAACAAATTGTGAATCACTAAAATATACAAAAACACAGTTTCGGAAGATTAAAGTTGATGAAGCATTGTGCAAGATTTTATTCCTGCTTATGTGGTGGCCAACCCCAATTGGAAACGATATATACAAAAGTCTGAGCTGCTTAGTTCCTAATACAGAACATGACCAATCAACCTTAATTCACCAACAATGCTTTACACCAAGGAACAGCTCACCAACAAATACTGCTATTTCTAAAAACAGGCAAAAAAACTATTAAGGGGGATGAAGGTGTTTAATAGGTTTAGTCTAATGAACCCTGCCTGTGCTGTGCTGGCAGATTTCATTATCAGTTGTAAACTAGATTTGAACACTGTCTGTCCTAACAAAGGGTTAAGGACTTAGAAGCATTGTATGGTAATGAGAGGATATTCAGTCTGTCCCTGAGGCCTGGTTCACATGTGGGCGGGCCGGAACTGTGTTGCCGCACGTCCCTGTTGATTTCAATTGGGTCATGTCCACGTGGCAACCGCAGGAAAAAGTATCATGCACCTTTTTGTGTGATGAGCTACCCGCGGTGTTTCTGCAGCAGCCATTGCATCGCAGCAACCATGGCACGCATATGCACGGATTGCTAGCCACGATTGGGGGTGGCATTAGCAATTAATGGCACTGCAAGCGTGGTTAACGGGATCACGCAGCGATCGTGCACGCAGCGATGTGAACCAGGCCTAAGTGTGTTCCTCCAACTGCTTGGAATCTGCACAAACGCCTTCAGCAAAGAAACATCTAAAAGATAAGATATGCACTCACCGGCCACTTTATTAGGTACACCTGTTCAATTGCTTGGTAACACAAATTGCTATTCAGCCAATCACATGGCAGCAACCTAATGCATTTAGGCATCTAGACGTGGTGAAGACGACTTGCTGAAGTTCAAACTGAGCATCAGAAAGGGGATTTAGGTGACTTTGAACGTGGCATGGTTGTTGGTGCCAGAGAGGCTGGTCTGAGTATTTCAAAAACTGCTGATCTACTGGGATTTTCAGGCACAACCATCTCTGGGGTTTACAGAGAATGGTCCGAACAAGAGAAAATATCCAGTGAGCGGCAGTTGTGTGGACGAAAATGCCTTGTTGATGTCAGAGGTCAGAGGAGAATGGGCAGACTGGTTCAAGATTATGGAAAGGCAACAGTAACTCAAATAACCACTCGTTACAACCAAGATGTGCAGAATACCATCTCTGAATGCACAACACGTCCAACCTTGAAGCAGATGGGCTACAGCAGCAGAAGACCACCGGGTGCCACTCCTGTCAGCTAAGAACAGGAAACGGAGGCTACAATTTGCACGGGCTCACCACAATTGGACAAAAGAAAATTGGAAAAACGTTGTCTGGTCTGATGAGTCTCGATTTCAGCTGTGACATTCATATGGTAGGGTCAGAATTTAGTGTAAACAACATGAAAGCATGGATCAATCCTGCCTTGTATCAACGTTTCAGGCTGGTGGTGGTTGTGGTGTAATGGTGTGGGGGATATTTTCTTGGCACACTTTGGGCCCATGATGCTATCATGTCAATATGGACAAAAATCAGTGAGGAATCTTTCCAACACCTTGCTGAATCTATGCCATGAAGAATTGAGGCAGTTCTGAAGGCAGAAGAGGGTCCAACCCGGTATTAGCAAGGTGTACCTAATAAAGTGGCCGGTGAGTGTATGTATATATACTTTTTTAGATCTGCTGTGTGAATAGGAACACATAACTTTGAGGTCCAAATATGACTGCAAAAGTGGAAATAAACTTTAAAGTAGATGTGAGAAGGAGCAGTAAAGCAGAACCATTTTGTAGCATTGGAAACTGAAGCTGGCAAACAAATGCTACCGCCCCCATGAACATATATAACAGCATAACCAGCCATACAAATATGAACTGCCTTTATTATGCCATCATGAAATCTCACGAGGAAGAGGCTCTGGACACAGCTGTGCAGGACACTTGTCTTGTTTCTGATCAGACAGCCAGCAGGGAGAAGACCAGCTCTGACTGTACAAGAGTTCTTTTCTACACGCCAGAAATGATCAGGTCAAATGAAGACGATTTATAACAAAACATCAGTTTTATCCGTTCAGTATTCCACAATGCAGCAGCTGCCAAATGATTGTGCTACTTTTGTGTGTTCTTCCTTTCACAGTATCAAAGGAAGCACTCTTTTCAGCCCGCTAATAGAGACTCTTCATATAAACCGCATCAAGGATGCAGTTTGTGTATTCTGGAAGACCAGCAAGTAGATGGGCTACAAATAAATACAAAAAGAATGTCTCCATAGTCGCATCTAATGCTGTTTCACACATGGAACAAAACAACAAACAAACCCATGAGTGCAAAATTGGTGCCTGTTTATAGAACTGATCTAGCATGCAAGCACTATAGCTGAAGGGGACCCCAGCAAATTGTGGTCCAGGTTCCCCAGACACTCCCTCAATAGTTGCCTCTGAACTTTACCCGCCTTCTTTATTACAGCAGTAAAATCATTTGTGTGCTAGTGGAAGACTCTCCTTCACAGAACTGCACAGGCAAGCAGCCGATGACTGGTAAAGTGCATTTCCCCTTGTTTCCTTTGGCCTTAGTCATGTGATCCGAGTTCCTACATTACAGGTTAAACGGAAGTATGGAGCAGCATCACTGTGCTGGTGATCAGCAGGCTTCCTCTTTGCAATATCTTTTGTAGTCCTTCACTGTAGCAATATTTGCAATTATACATATAAAGGCAAAGTAAATGGTGATCAGTGTTTTCAGTAAAACTACTGAAGCCCAAACTGTCCAAAGTTTGGTAGGCAAAAATATAAATAAATATTTATTCTGTACCTTATGTGTACCTTACATTGGAAATCATACAACATACAAATGCTTCCAAAAATGTTATTTTTCTTTTATACAAGCTAGAGTCATTTATTCAAACCAGTAAATAAAAATCAATAATTTTATTAAGTATCAAAACAGCAAAAAAAAAGTAAAACTTGACATTAGAAAAACATGGCATTTAAACCCTAAAGAGTGCTCACACACACACACACACACACACCACTAAGACCACTATTCCACCTGAGCATTTTGTAGCTTGAGGCTCAAAGCTACAAAACGCTCAGCATTAAAAATCCCATCGTCTTCTATGGTGTCTATTCACATCTGAGTAAATAGAAAGCATCAGCACGCCTGTATCTTGGGCAACAATCCATCATCTTTATTGATGCAAAGTGTCCCGTTCTTCAGGTTTTAATATGACGTCAAGCAGAGGGATTACAAAATTGTGTAGCAGTTTAGAAACATGGAGCAGCTCTATCCTCTCGTCTCCAATCCCGCTGCTTGAACCTCCGTGCATGGTAAAGCTTCTGCCGGCGCCTTCACTGAGCAATAGGTAGAAACCGGCACTAGCAAGGGGATCCTTCCATCCAATGATTTATTTGTAAAAAGGCATAACAGCAGCAAACAAACAAATGCTTACACGTATCAGCCCCCAAACTGGACCTTAGTCGTAGCCTAAAGTATTGGTGGACTGATCCCCTTGCGAGTGCCGGTTTTTTCCTATTACTAAATTGTGGTCTATAAATATTACAACTTGGTGTTGAGTACTTAAAAGGAGAACTATGGTGTTAGTGCTTTTCCCCATAGTTCTCCTGATGGTAACGGGAGGACACAAACTAGCGTCCTCCCGTCACCCAAAGCTAGTGTGACGCCACAGCCAGAACAGGTCCCGACAATACTGTCTGGATCCGCCCAGCTGCGTGAGTGACAGCTGGCTCTGCCTATCTAGAGGCAGAGCCAGCTGTACCCGCGCCCTCCCCTGTCCGTTCCACCAGTCAGCACTGGAGGATCGGACAGGGAGGGGGGAATACCTGCAGGGAGCAGTGAGTGACAGTCACAGCTCTCTGCAGGCACAGGATCGAGAAGTGAGCGAGCCACGGTATGTGTTCGCTCACTTCCGATCTATTAAGCCGACGTGCCAGTTTAATTGTCACAGGTCGGCTCGAACTATGAGGCTGAGTGATTTTCACTCGCCTCATAGTTCTCCTTTAATGCCCCCTATGATTTCACAATGCTAACTTTTAGATCTGGCTCTGTTCTGTAGGGACAATGGATGTTTCAGTGTAATTCTAAATGAGTGGGGAGTTCTGCCTTTACTTTACCATATAATCAGCTCCAGTTGTAATAAGAAACACTGCAAACCCAGCATCCCTTTAGATGTGCCAACACTTACTAGTAGTGAAACTGCAGTGTAGAGCTTATTACTGGAGATGTGATATTCACTACAACAGGCTGCTTGGAATTTGACACGCTCTGTGCAGATTTTGGGGAAGAGCACTGACCCTGTTACAGGAGCAGACCTTTGAGAAATTCCTGAGCAAAAACAAAATTCAGCTGGTGCTGCTCCATAGCAGTCCACTTGGATCCGATGGGTTCAACTGTGGCAAATTTGTGGTAGCCAGCATAATTTTCTACATCAGAAATAAATGTACAATCCCACTACCATTCTAAAATAATACACATTTCTGAGCAGGAATTGAAGCCCATCTACTTTTATTTTTAAATAAGACTAGTTTTTAGCACCTTCCATTGGTGTCTACGGAGAAGAACCCAGGTATCTGCTGCAGATCACTGTGCCCATTTTGGGAATTTCCCCTAAGTTTCTTCTAGTCTGGAATTGAACTTAAATTTCCATTCTCCCAGCTTTTAACTGTGTACACATTATAAGAAATCGGAGAGCATTAAAATTACCATGCAACAGCTATTTCCAACACAAAAGCGTGGAGAATCCTAAAATGGTGATGTTTTTGGAATGCATATAGACTGAAGAAACAGATTTATTTATACAATGTTTAAATGAACCACCATAATTTGCAAATAAATTTGTTCCAAATCAGCCGATGTGATTTGTCTGGATTTGTTTTCTCATTTTGTCTCTCATAGTTGAGGTCTACCTATGATGCCAATTACAGGTCTCTCTCATCTTTTTAAGTGGGAGAACTTGCACAATTGGTGGCTGACTAAATACTTTTTTGCCCCACTGTATATATCAGAGAAAAATGCATGGTTCATTTCTGTCAGTGACTGTGTGACATTAAACTGTCTATTAGAACTCAGAAATCTATTAGAAATCATAAATCTAAATGTTGAGTGTTTGTCCTTCACATGTAATTTGCCATTTCATGGCAGCAGTGAACCAGTTAACCATCCATACTCAATTCATGGCACAACAAAAGGCAGCATAAAGGAAAATCGACCAAGTATTTGAAGATTTCAGCCACAGGGTGGTGGCTTTATTCTTAATAAACAAAGCAAGACCTTCAGCGTGTTCCACTATATTAGGGGACTTCCTCCAAATTTCAGCATGCTGAAGGGAATGGGATTGCTCGGACTCTCCCATGGTGGTTGAGTTCAGACCGTTAACAAGGCATGAACAATAGGGAAGCTTCCATTTGTAGAGAGAGGATGCATCTGTTTCCATCTGTGATGGGGATAGGCTATGACAGAGTGCCAGGCTATTGTGTCCATGTTCAATTCTGGTCATATCGAACACGGCAGCAAAACTCACCATGCTATCGTTATTCAGTCTGGTAATCGCAGACAGAGAAAATAAGTATACTGGTTATTGGTGAAGGCCTCGTAGTCCTACTTAAATGAGAACTCGTACAAGAAAAAACGACTTATCATAATATCAGGCTGTGCACATTAAGCAGCAGCAGTACATGCAGGGAATACTCCATATCCATCCACAGGAGATGAAAGCAGTTGCATGGAGCTGAGAAACGTTTTAATACTGAAAAAGACTGTATTGGCTAGAATGTCTTTCCTTGACTTCATGGCTAGGTTCCACATACTACCATGGCCATTTTCCAACCAGAGTCCTCTCACTGGCCACTATGCAGTCTCAATGGACAGTTTAATAACCATTGGCAGGACTTAAATTTAGGAAAATGAAAAGAAAAAAAGGAGCACAAACACCTTGTCTGGAGGGTATTTTGTGGTGTCAGCTCTTGGGCAACCTTTTTGCATTTAAAACTGTAAATATGGAGCACAGAATCACTTTTAAAAAAATTAAAGACATTTCAAAATGGGAAAATGTTTATAAAACTGGTAAAGGCTAATTCACGGCATATTTTTGTAATTAAAGCTGTTGTCTGGGCATCATTCTCCCCTGCAAAAATGCTCCCTCTAACTAATTGCCATGGTAGTTTACAAAAAAGTCATCTAAAAGCCCAACAGACCAGGCCCAGAGTCTTTTCTCTTACTACAGAAGAGTGGGAGAGTCCTTCTTTATCTGGGAACATGGCTTCATGGGTGACATAGACAATTCCCATTGCCTGTCCAGTAGCAGAATCATCTCAGGATCAAGAATTGCAGCGGTGTGGCACCAGGTCATCACAGGCACGGACTACAGTGCTGGATCACCGGTCTCCACTACCAGGCAACACGGCATGGCAAGGGACAAATGACAGCAGACTTAGCCAAGCAAAGGGGTTGTCCGTGTATTTTTTCGAAGAGAAAATTGGTGAATAAATGGGAGTAAGGAATGGGAGGGTTTACATTTGCCAGGAGATGGGTTTAAAGTATGTATCACATGCGTTCTTTTTAAACATTATGTATTTTTATCAACTTAATCGCTAAAAATGTTTAGCAGAACTGAGCCGTCCAGTTTTGAGCCTATGTCAATCCTATAAAAGTCCTCTGTATTGTTTTGCTCTATTGTATTGAACTGCTATGTTACAATTTTCTAGGATCCAACAAAGCTCAGTAGTAGTTAAATCAGCGTGCAAACATTGCTATGTAGGATGATGGATTGATGATTGAAATAAAGAAATGTAAAAAAATTAACATTTTGCCAAAATATATTCAAAGAGCGGAGAAATTCATCAGCAGCCCAGTTATTTAATAACATCCCTGTCCTGTATACATTTACAAAGCCTCTTTCTTTTTACCAACTGACAGGTAAATGCTGACTAGTTCTACATGGCAGGAAAAGAACACTGACACGCTTCATTTGTCTGACTTTTAGGCTTCAGTGACATTTTTAGGGCAAGATGAATTATAAATATTTCATTTGATTAAAATATTTATATGCCAAGAAGACATAAATGTGAACCAGAAATTAACTCCAACATTGCTGTAACTTTTCCACCTACATCAGGCCAATACACAGACAATGCCTTGTGTTCTACATGTCCATACTCATCCTCTCCATACAAACACCGCATGTCCTTCAGGACTATTGAACCTGGCCATCCAGTCCACTGCTCACCAGGAAGTGTTGGAAGACTTCTCTCCCAAGCTATATTACATAGGTGACCTCCATTTCAAATTCCTAGCTTTGCTATCTATTAAGAAATCTTCAGGCAAAGCTCTATTTAAAAGGTATAGTCTGCCTTTTCAAAAAAATAAAATACATTGTAGCCTGCAAAGCATTGCAACTGCGATTAGTGGATCGTGGGTGAGATACTCAAGCTCCTGCAAAATGTTCCTTCAGCTCCAGGTCCATATGGTGTTACAGACCATAGGTTATGGGGTTTTAGCAAGTAATCAATGGAACGTCAAATGCAGTGACATCACCGCACTTGTGCCGCAATGAGATCTACGAGTCCCTTTGCTCCTGTGACAAATGGGATTTGTAGTCTTTTCAGTCACAGATCCAGTAAATGGATCTGGGAATGGATGACATGACTGTAAAAGCCACACAATTCAAAACTAAAGTGAAGTCCGTGGGGAGAAGAACCCTGTGATTCAGTTATGTGGGGGCCGTTCTGGGGTTGGGGGACCTGGGGTATGTGACCATGTTTCATGTCACATCCTAAATATGAGTGTAACATGACACATGGTCAGAAATGTAATGTTATACTTTGGAGAGGGTTGAGAACAGTAAGCAGCTCTATCGGACTTTTATTACTGTCTGTTGTTCATCAGAATATCTCTAAATGGGGACTCCAGAAGGCTTTGGCTAGAGTTGGGCTTCACAGTCCTAGTACAGCATTTACAATAGGCGGATAGAAACAGCGTTACATTTTATCAGTAACTTGCAATGATGTGCGCGTAAGCAATACATTTAGCCCCCTTCAAACTCTGCCATTTCATTGTGGTACGTCATCTTGTGCTGTATACCGTGTCGTAATGTGCATTACATGAGGGCAACTTATTCCTGTAGAATGTAGTGCCAATGCATGGCAACTGAACAAAAACCAGACCTTGACCACCCTCCCCTTCCCCAAAACGCATGGAATGTGCACTGCGGTGTGCTGCAGTGCCTTGGTGTGCCAGTCTAAATAAATGGCCTCACAATGCACTGCACAGAGAGCGGCACCTTAGAGCAACCCAGTTGCCAGACTCAATGTTTAAGAAAACATTCTAATACTCTTACCAACCAAGTACATCTAAATAGAGGAGAATTAAGTAGTGGTGAAATACTGGAGCTCTAACTGCACTTCCATGTCAAATGATAAAGAACACTGGAATTCTGTAACGACAAGCAATAGAGCCCATCAAAAGGTAAAACACAGTAGACAAAACTAGCTCTAGTGAGCGCCAATGTCCTTAAACTGCACCGGCGTGTAATAGTGGTGAACACTGCAATGTTAGGGATACAATAAACTTACATACTGCCTCATCAGCTCAGACAGAAGGGGGTCATTTCCCCCCCCCCCCAAACATGTCATCTAATGATTGTCATTTATGTCACTTCATGTCAACGTCTGTAGTGCTCTATTAAAGAAGTTATCCTATTAATAAAATACTTATTTTTTCATTCCTTGTTGCTCGGAGCTGCTAATCCCTTGCAGCCTCTTTGCGGTCACTTCGTGTCCACATACACTCTAGTTATGGTTGTATGGGCATTTCTCAGGATGGCTTTTCTGATAGTGACAACTATAAAAACTATAAAACATGCCTGTATGATGTGTCACAGTGACTCGCCTCCACTAGAAGCCTTTGCGACAGGATGATAATGTAGAAGCACAATTGGGAGAGCGGAACAAAGTGTTGTCACCCAATAACAGGAAGTGCCTAAACAAGGATCAGCAGTCATGACTTGAATGCTGCAGATTTAAAAATACTAGAAATGACTTTTGAAATGACACCAGTGTGTTCAAACTTGCATGAAAGCTTGAGCAATTCCTTGTTGTGATAGCAAGCCCTCCTGTCCCAACATACATCGGGGACACATAAAGGGACTTTTACCAACTCCAGTTCATGCACATTTCCAGTTGTGATCTACACCCTTTTCTAATAGGGATGAACAGATTTGTGCAGGACTGAACAATGACAACAGAACAGGAGCTTCCATTTCTATTTTGGTGTGTATAGAACTGAACCAAATGTGTGTTGTTCCTGTGCCATGCAGTGCTCTGAACAGCCACTTGCAGTCAGTGCCGAGCTGCTACACACCAATCACATCATAAAGTAAACGCACAGAACTGTGCAAATCAGGACCAGCAGGCAGAAGTTCTAAAAGATACCTGCTCGATTCATAAATGTCCCCGCTCCAGCTACTCAGGAGTGGCACTGCACCAATATAGCACATACCCAGACACAGGGTCAATGGCAACCATGCCTCAAACTGGATACACGGAGTTAGAATTCTATTTGAAAAAAATTTGCTGTCGGAACGTTTGTTCGATTCTCTCATGGTTAATGGGGTCAAATCAACAATGTCAGCCTTAGGCCCCTATCACACGTGCTGGTCAGGAGAGGATCTGTGCACAGATACCCTCCTGATCTCAGCTGTACGGAGCGGATGTTACCTCTGTGACATCCATGTGCCTACAGTTTTTTCCTCCACTTTGTGATGGAGCAAAAACAGAGAAATGTGTGTATCTTGCAGAACTCCTTACCGGAATAAATTGCACATGGGTGCTAGCAGTGACCAAGGGGGCACCATGAGAAGATCTAAAGTAATGAAGGATGTCACCAGCACACAGTGTGCTGGTGACATCCTTCATTACTTCGGAGAAAAAACGGAGACTGCCAGACCCCATCTTGGTCTATGGGAAATCTAACAGACACGTGCTGTTTACATCAGAGTATCCCTGAACCGGTCCAGCGAAACAGATGTCTGATCTGTTTCTCCAGACCCGGCCAGTGGTGGGGCTAACTGCGTGCAAACGGACCGTTCGTCCATTTACACGCGGCTGTCCATAGACTTGCATTGGGTATCCAATCGGGTCAACCTGAAAAACTGACAGTTGGGCCCAATTGGAGCGGCTGTGTGAAAGAGGCCATAGTGACGGAAAAAGCTCAAAAGGAGCAGGATGGAAAGTATTTTTCAAAAAGAATGACATTCTGACAGTGAATGTGGTTTTCGTTCAGGGAAACTACATTTATTCCAAAATCGAATGTTAAAATCAAATTAAATTTTAAACGACAATCATGTCTCTTATGGCATTTTTGAATGTTCAGGTGGGATTTTTTTGTATGAAAGCTTCAGGTGTTGGGCCCTCCTTAACATCGTCTTTAATTGTATTGTAATGGCGTCCTTATATTGTGAAGCGCTGCACAAGCTGTTGGTGCTATATAAATCCTGTATAATAATAATAATAGAAAAGCTCTCATTCAGCTCCCTATGACTACAGGCACAGGGGATGCAAATGCACCAAAAGTTGTTGCAAAGGCTTTGCTCAATGAGAGGCAGCATAGCATGCACTAGATCAGTGGTTCTCAACCTGTGTAACCTCAAGACCCACATTTATCCTTAGTCATTAAGTCGTGCACTGCAATGGAACACAGTGTGGGCTGTTGTGTTGTGACGGAGCTCCATCCATATATCCATCCACTTGCACAGCTTCCTTACACACCCTGTAGAGGTGCCAGGAGCCAGAATGTTACACCACTTCGGTCCAGGCATCTCTACAGGACACGTGAGGGAACTGTAAGCAATGCCCTTATGGATGGAACTCCCTCGCAGCCATACCCCCAGCCCACCCAAACTCAAGCTGACACTCAGCACCGGGCAGCATATTTTGGCACGAGAACTGACAGTCCTGCGCTAGGGGGAGGCTGAGGAGCCTCTCACCTAGCAAAGTAGAAGGCACGCGGGGACCCACTGAACACGGGGTCGCAACCCACTTTTGGGTCACGACCCAGTTGAGAACCAAGGCACTAGATAGAAGCCTAATTCTGCAGAGAACTTGCTTTAAACATTGCTTTTAGCGAGTACAGATGATTAAAATGACCATTTGATGTCTCAATGGACGTCTTATAAAGAAGGCAAATTGTATTTCTAAAAACGACATCTTCATCTAGTATCACAAAATGGTTAAAACCATTTACTACCATGACATCGGTTTTTAAAGTCATCCCATGAGATAAAGGATAAATGATGATGGCAGACAAATAAAAATGCTGTCCTGCTAACTGGATGATCTCACATAGTCTGCATCTGTGGCACTTGAAATAAATCTCCCAATTGGCTGGCACCCTCCTCTATACACACAGCTAGCATGCCTGAGTAGGAGTGCTGGGTCACAAAGGTTAACCACAAGCCTATATGCCAAACATAACATCTTTTTGCTGGCTCATAACTACAGACAATTTCATTTCTAACCATCAGATTCCATCTTCTTGTCAAAAAGTGAGGGACAATGCTTGCGGACGGCTGATTTATTCCAGCTCCTCTGCTTGTGGGAGTTGTGCTAATAAAGAGGAAAAATGAAAGTACACACACACACACACAGAACAGCAGACAACGGCAAATTGTTTGCTGGATGAGACTCCGGGAAAGATAAGTGCAGCTTTAATGGCCACATTTGTTCTGAGACAGGAGCAAGAAAATAGAGTGACAGCCAAGACAAGCAAATCAGCCGTGCTGACAAAGGTGACACAGAAAGACATTTAGCTAGAAAACAACATAATAAGGAAAACAAAAGTACAAGTCTCAGGATATTACATTGTTACTCTGATGGTTCAATCAACTGGCCAACCCCACACATGGGCAGATCTTCTATCAGGAGCAACGGAAGGTCCTACAACTACCCATTCTCTGGCAATTCAAGTACATTTCAGGCATTCCCAGGTGCTTTCAAAACCACATTTCTATCTTTCTAAAAAAAATGATGAACTCTGGCTAGATATAAAACGTAACTTTAGTCAATATATTCCCGTGAAGTATTCGTAAAAACATGAAATATTAACTATAATCAGCAACTGAGCCAATCAGAATTCTCATTTGTCCAGTGAAGGAGAAAACACAGGGATGAAATAAGTAGGATACCATCACTTCCCTCTGAAAAGAATAGCTGCCAGGCTCTGATGTTACTTGGAGCCCATCTCCGGCCAAACAAAAAAGTATCCCCACACTGCAAGGGTTAAATTCTCGTTTTTGTCTAGGTGACTAGATTAAAGATTTACTTACCTGATCCTCAATCTCGCTGGCTCCCTCAAGGCTGTCAGACGGGTCGCCACAGCCTCATCTCCCTGGGGCTCCAGCGGTCTAAGGGCAGCTGACATCATCAAATCTAATGCAGGTTCAATAGACCGGCATAAGATATGAAGGCGAAGAGGGACATTCCACTAACCGAAGCTGAGCGGAAAGAGTGAAGAGCTGACCGTGGAGGTGGGGGGGTTTAGTGAGGACCAGGCAACCAAGTAAATTTGCTTTACTCAAACCACTAGACAAAAAAAGGCTCTTAACCCATGCAGTGCAGTGATAGCCCCACTGCAAGGGTACTTTTTTGTTTGCCCTGAGATAGGCTTTAACACATTCTAACTTTTCCTACTTGTAAACAGCGACTCCATGTATTTGAGCCCAGAGACAACCCAGCCACATTTAGAGAGTAGGCAATGGCAGCACCCATATTTCAGTACAAGTTTCCTAACCACAGCATGGCCTGCATGGAGGTACAAAACCTGCCCGTGCTTTCTCGTAGAAGCGCCTTGATCATATGACTGGCTGCAAATAATCAGAAATGTGTTAGCAGGTATAACTGCTCACATACACAGTATGTATTGTGATAAAGCATTAAGCCATTTGCCTGGGGTTTGGCTTTAAACCGCAGAAAACGCAAAAGTAAAAACCTCTTCCCTTTTCTTAGCCAGCTGTAATGTTACACTAAGACAGAACCTCCCCGTCATGTTGGGATATGTTACTGACCAAACATGTGTGTCCCATATTATCACAAGGTTCCTGTTATATAACCAGTAAGCTTCACTCCTGTGTACAGTGAATGAGTTTCCACATACTTATCAGAACTACACCAAAGGCTCTATTTATGAACAATGCACAGCGCTATTCATCCTGCAAAACTCTGAAAATTCCTTCTTTCTAAAGAGAGGCAAAAATCAACATTCTCTGTATATTTCTTTTCCAATGTTGTCAGACTACCACATAGTATGGCCACTAGATGGAGCAGAGGAGCATAGGAAACGATAGATAGATAGATAGATAGATAGATAGATAGATAGATAGATAGATAGATAGATAGATAGATAATTATTTATTGAGGAATGTCAGGGCTGTAGCTACCATGGGGCGAGTGAGGCCCTTACCTCAGGCGCAGCTGAGAGGGGGCACAGCCAGGGCCGGCCTGGCTGCGACCCCTTGCCCCTGTTGCCATGGCGAGCACATGGCGCCATTGGCAACAGGGGTGCCAGGCGGCAAACACAGCCGCGGCTTGGCAGGGAGAAGAGGAGCGGCACAGGCTCCAGCTTCTCCTCGGATGCATGGCAGCACCCATATTTCAGTACAAGTTTCCTAACCACAGCATGGCCTGCATGGAGGTACAAAACCTGCCCGTGCTTTCTCGTAGAAGCGCCTTGATCATATGACTGGCTGCAAATAATCAGAAATGTGTTAGCAGGTATAACTGCTCACATACACAGTATGTATTGTGATAAAGCATTAAGCCATTTGCCTGGGGTTTGGCTTTAAACCGCAGAAAACGCAAAAGTAAAAACCTCTTCCCTTTTCTTAGCCAGCTGTAATGTTACACTAAGACAGAACCTCCCCGTCATGTTGGGATATGTTACTGACCAAACATGTGTGTCCCATATTATCACAAGGTTCCTGTTATATAACCAGTAAGCTTCACTCCTGTGTACAGTGAATGAGTTTCCACATACTTATCAGAACTACACCAAAGGCTCTATTTATGAACAATGCACAGCGCTATTCATCCTGCAAAACTCTGAAAATTCCTTCTTTCTAAAGAGAGGCAAAAATCAACATTCTCTGTATATTTCTTTTCCAATGTTGTCAGACTACCACATAGTATGGCCACTAGATGGAGCAGAGGAGCATAGGAAACGATAGATAGATAGATAGATAGATAGATAGATAGATAGATAGATAGATAGATAGATAGATAGATAGATAATTATTTATTGAGGAATGTCAGGGCTGTAGCTACCATGGGGCGAGTGAGGCCCTTACCTCAGGCGCAGCTGAGAGGGGGCACAGCCAGGGCCGGCCTGGCTGCGACCCCTTGCCCCTGTTGCCATGGCGAGCACATGGCGCCATTGGCAACAGGGGTGCCAGGCGGCAAACACAGCCGCGGCTTGGCAGGGAGAAGAGGAGCGGCACAGGCTCCAGCTTCTCCTCGGATGCCCGCTGCTCTCCCCCACCTGTATGGGGAGAGGTGCATGTGTGCCGCAACCTGGAGGCGGGGCACATGATGTCACATACTGCACATATCTATTGGGGGGGCACAATTTTCTGTTCTTCCCCCGAGTGCAAAAAGAGCTAGCAACGGTTCTGAGGACTGGTACAGAGTCTGAGGGCAAGACAGGAGTGCAGACTTTTCAAGCTCTACTAGCTGCATACTTAAGTGGCACAAAGGTAATGTAGCCAGGATTGGGATGAACGCCCTAAAGCCTGAAACCCTAAAAAGGAAGGACAGTCGTGGCAGATTCCATGCCTCTAGACTCACAGGTTCTCTACATTCCTTATTTTACAGTTATGGACACATAAGTGCTAAATGAAGTATGGAATATGGATAGTTTATTTAAACCAGTGTTTCTCAACTTTATGTTGCTCGAGGTTCCCTTCTGACATATTTTTTTTCTCCAGTGTCCCTCCTGTCACTGTTCCAATACAGATAAAAAGATTGCTACTTACACTTGGCTTGCAAATAAAATCTATGTTTTTATGTTACAATTATTATTAGACAGGATTTATATAGCGCCAACAGTTTGCACAGTACTTGACAAAATGGGGGGAGAAAGTACAGTCACAATACAATTTCAGTACAATAGGATTATGAGGGCCCTGCTCATTAGAGCTTACAATCTAGTTACAATCAGTAATATGGTTTACAAATCACAACTGCATGCTACATTTTACTCTAAACAATGTATGAGTTAATTCTTGTGACCCTTGTGCTTGTGAACAGATGAAAGTTTATTTTTATGTTGGGAATAAGTAATAAGCAAAGATCAGTGGCGGACCTAAGGAACAAAGCGCCATGGTGCAAGATTTTTTTTTTTGGACCCCCCCTCCCCCCCCCCAAAAAAACACCCCAAAACACAACACCACC
>NW_017306836.1:1001348-1008491 GCF_000935625.1 Nanorana parkeri
CGATCCGGCGCTGGGACTGTGCTGGGCCCCCTAGAGGCCTTGGTGCGCCCGCACCGCCTGCACCGGCGGTAGTTCCGCCACTGGCAAAGATCACCTCTGATTACTAGGTCCAGTTGGACCTGACTGAAAGCTGACTCTACAAAGTATGGTGTTGGAAATGCCATGAAAATAGTTTGCCCTTCTCCCAAAGTGGTATTAAGTGGAATAAAGCTCACCCCTGTGAACATATGAAAAAGCAAAGGATATGAAAATAAATAGCCTCCTATGCTGGTCCAGACACAAGCAGCATCCATACAAAGCTGATCATCCAGAAAAATCTGTAAAAGGATGGGCAAATCCCCATCAGAGTGTTTAGAAAGTGCACTTATTTCTTAGAGACCTACTAAATAATACATAATAAAAGGGCCGTCTCCGAGTTAACATTTCCACTATCCTATGGGAAGTGCATAATTCATGACCAAGAAAGACGTAACATACACATTCTCCAGATGAAGTGGGCTCTAAACATTATTCTCCTCTAAGAACAAGTCTGTCATTCAGGAGGCCATGTCTTATTCAGCATCTCTCACATTTAATTACTCTGCAACAACTACTCCCTTTCTTTGTCCTTGGAATAAACAAGACTGCATTGTAATGCACCATATTTCACTGGCCAGGCTCCAGTTTCTTCTCATTCTTTCTTGCTGAATAGATTATCCAGAAACCACCTGAAAACCAGCTGCCCCTCCTTGTACTGAACAAGCTTACCACTAATAAAACCCACAAAGCTATATGTCTCTAGCTATCCATCCACTCACAGCCAATTGGTAGGCTTGGAACAGAGTAATGCTTGCAGACAAAAGCAGCAGAATGTGTGTGTAAAGGTAATAGACAATAGCCACTTGATCTATTGATGGTGGTCACTTCCACTCATAGCAGCCAATGGCAGCAGACATCCACAGGGAATCTGTGGGGTAAGGCATATACAGTATAAAGCCCACACATCCTACTAGCTCAGGAGCTTATCGGCCACCTTACTATATGAAGTATATCAGTATACCCCAAACAAAAGGGAAAGCATGTAAAAAGCCGTCTATGAAAATAAAGGAGACAAGTCAGGTCGGTTGTAATCAGAAGCACTGCTAACTTCCTTTGCACAAATGTCTCTAAATGAACTTCAATGAGTATTTTGTATCATTTCATTAGATGAACGGACTTTACATTTCACAATTAACCAAATGTTCATATTGGCAAACAAGAAATATCTGGCTACTCATGCCGACCACCAGAAAACCTTTCCTGACAGAAACACGTAGGCTGCTACTGCGGATCTCCGCATGAAAAATGCTAGTTGTGTGTTTTCTCTGCTGACCCTCATTACTTTCCGGAATAATCTGAAACAAGTATTCAACTAAGTCACAAGTCCGATTCTGCATATTTGTTCTGGTTCAGTGACAAAGCAATGATGCAACCATGCAACTTGCATTTTCAAGACGGCAGCTACAGAAGTTTCTCTACAGAAAGTAAATATATTAAAGGGAACGAAATGTTCAAAAAGAATATAGTAAAGGAAATATCCAGCAGTACTCAGGATCACGCTGAATCAGTTTATGGAAAGTTTGTCAGTGACCGAGGCCCGAAGTCTGCCCCCTCTGACATGTTTCACCTGTTCCTGGTCTCAGTCATAGAGATAGGGGTAGATCTAGGTAGGCTACATTCATTCCAGCAAATGCAGGTGCATTTCACCCCAGCGAGCAGCCGGCTGTCTTTCCCCTGTTGCAGCCATGGAGGAGCAGTGCTTAATTTCAATGCCTTGGTGCTCAAAAAGCATATTTGACAAGTTTCCCTCCCATTGTGCTAACCCAACTAACCCCCCATCTTCTCAGCAGAATATTTGCAGACTTCTGGCATAAAACTTACATGCTGCTGTTGATTCTCTTCTTACCATTGTCTGCGAGTATGCATCAGAACACGGCTCACTTTTATGGGGCAGGGGGATGGCATTGAAATGCTTTTTGAACGTTTCCTTACACTTTAACCCTTAACACTACCACCAGCTGATTAAGTCAGCAACAGCACCAATGCATAAACAGACGCCCGGTTGCTATAGCTATTGTTCGCGGGTCTTCCCTGTGAAGAATGAACCTGGAAACACTGGGCTCTGATCACTTCGGTTCAGCGTGTTCATTGCCCAGCCTAGGTGGCAAGGGAAGAAGCTAATCTAGCATGACCTGTCTAGGCTTGAGAGGCTTTAACATTTCCTTGCTCTATCCACAACTAGAAATAATGTTTTAGCTAGAGTTTCACTCAAACTTCACCCAATTTAAGATGTGTTGGGGCTGCACTGGCGTTTTTTTCCAGTGTAGTCCCAATGCAAGACAAGGCAATTTGCCTTGCTGCGGGTGGACACCATTGGAACGTGGTGATGTGTGCTGAATGAAAAAAGTATGACATGCAGTAGTTTTTTTTTCAGCGCAGAGGGATGCTACACAGGACAACCGCCTCGCACCCCACTGTGCCCGCAGAACTGAATGAAAGGTCGCTTTGACATTTTAAATAAAGTTCTAAAAAATATATATCACAGTGCAATGTGCTGGGGGCGGGAGGATCAGCACCGTGCCCGGCACAGCATACCAGCTGCTGTGTGATTTAGTCCCCTAAAAACACAGAACATAAGATGTGATGTCGTGTAGTGAAATTGCAAAGCGCACATGTAAGTGGCGAGGTACAATATCATTACTGTATTAGAAACAACTGAAATAAGTGATTTCTGTAACAAGACTGCACTCCACTCCGAGTCCCCTAATCTCTGTCCTCTACCCTGACTTAATTTCTGTTTTCCAGTTTATGAAATGCCTGTAACAGGCCAACTCTGTCATGTGGTAGTCTTCTGCTGAGAAGGGTCTGTGGAATGATTAGGAGACCGACAGTCTCCATGGAAACAGCAGGCTCAGGAGCACAAAGTAAGAAGCCTGGCACCAGGAATACTACATGCTAAAGCGATCCAGCGAGTAGCCTCAGACACGGGGGCCTTTAATAAGCCATTAACTAGCTACAAGCCGACAGTAACAGTTAAACCCCAAAATAAAAAAGGTGTAAACACTGTACAGATTTAAAGGAGAACTACAGGGTAAAGGTGCCTATACACCTTACGATTATCGGACAAAACTTTTCGCTCGATGATCGAACTGTCGTACGATTTTCATACAACGGCCCCATCCTGCCCCGATTATCGCAAGGTTCAATCAGCGGTAGTTAAAAAAAAACACCTGGACGACTTGCGGTAATTGACCGTAATTATTTTTGTTTGCGCATGCTCAGTGTTAATCGTACGACTTTTGACGGACGGAAACGCCACCAACCATGCGAACATAGTACAATCGACCAAAGTTTTCAAACATGCTTGACCGTCAAAAGTCGTACCATTGTACAGTACTATCGGTCGGGCACTCTAGTCACACGTTACGATTGTCGTACGAAAAGTCGAACGCATACGATTATCGTACGACAATCGTAAGGTGTATGGGCACCTAAAGTGTTTTTCCCCCATAGTTCTCTTAAGGGTCACGGGAGGACATATACTAGCGTCCTCCCTCCCCGAGCTATAGCTCGCGGTATACCGAGACCGCTGCAGCCAGGACGGATCCCGACATTACTGTTGCAGTCCACCCAGCTGCGTGAGTGACAGCTGGCTCTGCCTACCTAGAGGCAGAGCCAGCTGTACCAAGTTTCATTGTCACACGTCTGCGCGAAATATGAGGATTAGTGTTTTTCACTAACCTCATAGTTCTCCTTTAAGTCACAAGGCAGGCCACCAAACTAAAAGTGAAACTTCATTTTCAACTAAAGCAAAAGCGTATCTCTACTTTAAAGGGGCACAACCACCATTGACAGTTCTATAACAAAGTGAACATATCTCAGGGGCTTACTGGCATTTCATATATAGAGAAAGGCATTCTGCTCTCCGAGCATTTCACATTAATTATAACAAGCATTTAGATTAGCCCCAAATACAAAAGGCATAAACAGAGAACAAAGGAGATTTGTATTTATGATCCTATTGTTCGGCTTCTCTTTCAACTCCGTTGTTCAGATACAGAGCTCGTGCCAAAGCATATCAGCTTACAAGCCAAGTCACAGTTAATGTTCATGGCTACCAAGTTTTGGCACAAGTTATAAAAGCAAGGAAAATCTCTGCCACCATTGTTTAGAACAAGCTGGGTGGCACCGTAGACACAGCAACTCATTGTTTCTACAAGGGAGATTTGCAGAAATGTCTATAAATGAACTATAACCATAAAATATACTAATACAACTAGAGAAATACAAATAATAACAGAAGAGCAAAAAGAAATTACAGCTTTAGTGTACAAAGGTAAAAAAGTGGAGTACTGCAGTGTTCAGGGACTCACAAATGAAGGAATAACAACATTTTGCTGATGATGTAACACATTTACCCGTCTCATCAGGTCAGGAAGCAGAGTAAAGGTTTGTATTGCATTTGTGCTAGGACTGATCCAGTTGCATCTTAGCAGGGTTTGAAGAACCCTCTGCAAAGAGCACTATGGTCACCTGATATGAGCTCCAAGACCAGATCAACATGAACACTAAGGATGGTTTAATGAGAGAAAGCCTAGATTAGATTGCGGCCCGCTTCATGTTCCCTGGAGCTTGACTCTACACTATATATAATGTTGGGCGCTGGCATTTGGGAAGGAAACACAAAAGGTAATGAAGAGCTTACCTAGAATAAATACATGAGTGACAGTAGTATATCCTTGTGAGGGCCCAGCCCACCATTGGCCTGCTCTGACCAGTGGAGTAAACTCTCTGTTATCCGGAATTCAACTAACCAGTACGCTCATCTAACCAGGAAAAAAAAGCCTGTGTACTCATTGTTCTACTGATCTTCGGCATGCATTTTCCTAGAAAGGATCGTGTGCCTCTTTGTCTTCGTTTTAAGTGCGTCTATGTGTCTTAATTTGCTAATCACTAATCCAACATGTTTCGAGACCAAGCAGGGTCTCTTCATCAGGGCATAAAGAGTGACCGGTCACTCTTTATGCCCTGATGAAGAGACCCTGCGTGGTCTCGAAACATGTTGGATCATTCTACTGAGTGCTGGTGATTCCTCTTCCTACACTGTTTTTAATAGTAATAGTAACTCTCAAGCAACCAGAAACTACACTTATCTACCAATCCCTGTGGATGCTGGATAACAGGGAGTTTACTGTACTTTCTTAATCTTTGCCTGACCTGCACAACGCTGTAATATCAAACGTATCTGGCATTTTTATTTAAAGCGACACTAAACTCAACAGAAAACATTTAAAATTAACATTTCTGATATAATGCTAGGAACAAATAAAAAAAGACAAAAGTTACTTATTTTATGCCCTGGCTTCTAGGGTGCTTATCTGGCGCCAGTGACGCCACTCAGCTTTCTACTAGGATCCTGGGAAAGTGCAGGATCCCAATTCATGCGAGAATGGCATTTTTGCCTAGCTTTTTTTGCAGGGGGGTGGAGTGATGTTAATTTTTTTTTTTTTTTTTTACCTAAGAGAAGTAAAGGCCAAACATTTTGGCTTTACTTCTCTTGTGGGTCACAGGAGTACATTTACCAGTGACCTTCTGTAACCACGTTGTACTCCTGTGACCCAGCTGAGCCACACCTGAGAAAAATCTCCACAATATTGTTGGGATCCATCCCAGCATCCTAATAGCTGGCTCCACCTCTCAGTGCATAGCTGGGAGCCAGCCGCCCTCGCCCCTTACCCTGTTTGTTAGTTTCAGCTGATGCTGAAGGAGCGGGGGACCCATCGGAGAGCAGAGACCGATAGTCATAGCACACCACTGGGAGCAGAGGTGAGAGCTGATCGATCAGTGGTCATGTAATCAGTCAGCTCTCAATCTTAGCGATGGTGTGTAACAGCTGCAGTGTCCCATGCCGACTCTCAGTGCGTTTTCCTCTCCCCATAGCTCTCCTTTAAGCACACATTTCTTTGCTTCTTATAGTAAATGTATGGGCTCACCGTATGTACCTAGGAATGCAGCCCAATAACAGGCACCACTAAGTGCATGCATTATCCACACAATACAGAGTACACTGCAATCCCCAAAACCTGAGTTATCTTGTAAGACAACCGCAGCTGGTATGATAGTCCTCTTCCAAATATACTCCTGCTTTCTGTGCCTGCCTGTGGGCCAACAAAAGCGATGGGAGGTCTCAACAGCCAACAAAGTTCAAGGGATGAGACAGTGAGGAAGTGAGCCAGTGACAGTCATCTATAAAATCTAAATGACAGTTCCCAGAATAGCTATTTGGTGGTGCATGTCTTCTACCGTCACTTCTTTCATAGCTTTTATTGCAGGGAATTTCCATTGAATTTTTTTTTAGGTGGTTGACAGTGTCACAAAGTCTTCTGAGGCAAAGATGTGATTGCTACCCACAGCTAAAAAGAGCCTCGCTAACAGTATCCTGTTTCTTTGGGAAATCCCATTTTCTTCTGCTTCTTGCCCTCTCTGGACAAGTGAGGACGTCATTGCAAACATCTTTTTAATGGAAAACGTCTGCATCTTTTTATTCTAACTCAAAGAAACCAGAACATTTCCAGTACAGTTATGGGAACAATGACAACTAGCTTTAGCCACCATAACAAATGGCATCATTTATTTTATTTCCTGTATTCAGAGGCAAACACCTATTCATTGCTCCACTCTGTTCACTTGGCATTGCTGCCATTTTCCTGACAACTAACAGGACCCGATATGATTTAATAACACAGAAAACATCCAAGTAACATGCTTAAAACAGTATTAACATCTGTTAGAGGAAACAGGAAACACTAAAGCTGCTGACCCACATATATAACGACACATAAAATAGTTTTAGCTTGTCATAAAGTGTGCCTCTGGTAGTTGGAGGTACTTATTATCACAACTTGTTGGACATTTCCGCTACAATTGGGCCTGATCCTTCAATCATCATCTGCAGTTCAAGAGCACTACAAAGTACTATCTGATACATAACAATCCCTGGGCAGACAGCTGCAGACAATGCATGGAGCACCAATGCCACTTTCAGTCATACGTGGAAAAATGAAAAAAAAAAAATACAACAAAAGAAAAGGTTAAAAAAAAAAAAAAAAAAAAACACCACAAATA
>NW_017306836.1:1008713-1009944 GCF_000935625.1 Nanorana parkeri
AAAAAAAAAAAAAAAAAAAAAAAAAAAAAAAAAAAGTTAAAAAAAAAAAAAAAAAACAACATCACTAATATAATGTAAGGAGGCTGTGTATCAGAATGTTACAGTGGAGGGATGGACACGTACCACAACTTTCAGGGTAGCAGACACTGGATTAAAGGATGCCACTACAAGGCAAGGAAAATATACCGATATTTCGGCGTTTAGTTTTGGGCAAGCTAAATCACTTACTTGACTTCAACATCAAGATCCCCACAAGAATTTCTAGTTTTGTCTAAAAGTAACAGCAATTGCAAAGCCAAATGTCTCACTGCAATTCTTACCGAGAAAGAATCCTAATTTTCAAGATCATCTGCCGGTGAGAGAAGAATAATAGACGTGTACACACTTTTATCAAGTCACTCAAATTCCTGCTGGGAAACTCCGCTTTAAAATTACATTCAAGAATGCTCTTAATTTGTCTCAAATTCTGTAATGGAAATAAAAAATGTTGTATTTCTTTTTTTGCTAGAAAACACTTCTGCAATCCAGAGATGTCTCTGCAGTACTTCTTCACCACCAAATATCACCAGCCTCACCACCAAGTTGAATGACAGCCAGCACCATTCAACCCAGTTCCTGTCAAAGTACATCTCAGCTTTAAAGCAGTCACATCATTTAACAATGTGCACCCAATACTGAATACTTTGGGTGAAGATATATATGGGGAGTTTGACAGTTATCTTAATCTTCAATACAGTGCTTACCATGGCAAAATACACCAATACCACAGTTTTACCAGGGATACACCAATACCACATTTTTAAGACCAAGTACCGATACTTTTTATCAAGTACTCGCCGATACCAATTACCAATTAAGGGACAGGTGACATTTTTTTCTAAAACAATAAAAATTAATGATTTTAGGGCAGTTTCTTCATTATAAAGAACTGTAACTCAATAGCCATGAGTGTGAAAAAATAAAACCGTTTACTTTGCTTAAATTGTCACAAAGCTGCACCAACTCATAACATGTTAATAATTACATTAAATATAAAATTGCAAGGCATTCCTGAACCTGTATATGAAAATCTATGTATTTGTAATGTGCCAGGTTAGTATAAATTAGATATAGCTCTGCCACGATACAGTGTTCTGGACACATGCTTATCTAACTTCCCAGTTTGGGTGTACAAGCCTTAGCATGCCATAAACATTCATAATTGAAACGTCTTTTTTTTAAATAATATATA
>NW_017306836.1:1009984-1050990 GCF_000935625.1 Nanorana parkeri
GTAAAAAAAAATCATAAAGTGTGTGTGTGTACACACACACACACACACACACTTCATTATTATTTTTTTCTAACACATGTGGCCAGCCGCCAGGCAATGATTCTGGCCTGCTGTTTCGTCTCAGTCTCCTTCAGGCACTCCCTGCCACCTACCCCTCGCTGGTCTCTCTGAGCACCGATTGGCCGATTGATAGAATATCTCACCACTTAGAAGTGATAACTGAGAACTTGGGGGCGGTGTTTGCGGTGGTGGTTCTTCCCTGGAGGCGGTGTTTACGGCCATGCTCTTTCATTGAAGGCGCCCATGTGTGAGGTTCTGTGTCCCCAGCGGTTGTGGCGGTTCTGTGTTCCTGGAGGCGGTGTGTGCAGCACAGGTACTCGATTTAAGTATCAGAGGATTTGCACGAGTACAAGTACTCGTGCAAATACTCTGTATCAGCACTGATACTATCGGCATCGTTGCATCCCTAATTCTAAGTATCGTAAAGTGAACCTGTTGCTTTGCCTATTCTGGGTAAATAAAATATTTATTTTTAATGGCCCTGCAGGTGCTTATCAGTACAGTCCCTTCACTCCCATGCCACATCATTCACCTGGGGAAAGCAGTGTCAAACTTTCAGGTATCAGAACATGCGACGTGCTCCCCTTCCTTCTACATCACAGTACTAGTGTTTGATTGTCTGCCGTGATAACCAGCACTATCACATGGGGGTGGGGGGGAAAAATCCTCAGCCCTGTAAAAGTATGACGGAGCTAAAACAGTGCTTCATGTCCATTCCCACAAGTAAAAGTAGCGGTGTGGGAGTAAAGAGAGAATAATACGAGCGGTTGTGGGGACCGGCAATAAAGAGCTTTGCCCTGCATTTGTAAAGCACAGGTTCACTTCAAGCAGTTCATACACTTTGAAGCTTGAGCTATTGATGCAGTCCACCTGAAGAGCTCTGCATATATGACCTATTTAGCACAAAAACATAGTTGTAGTCCTCCAAGTTTTGATCCTGTGCTCACAGCGACAATGGAATTTGAAGAAAGCGCTGCTGTCTGCATGTTTTTCAAGAAGAAACATCAGTTGAGATACCGTAGGAGCATACTTACGGGTTTTAAAATATGAAGAGTTTCTATAAATATTCTTCCTGTTTATCGGCCTTGCAGAATTCTGCATAATAGGCTTCCCGACAGGAGGAGATCACAATTAGGAGGCTTTATTTCAGGACTAGACAGCCACAGGATGTATCCACATAATCAACAGGATATGTTCAGAGCAGACATACATCCAGTTGCTATTCTTTAACTTTCTGAGAATGGGGTAACAAAGTCACAGCAGCTCAGCAATGGAAGAAAGCAATAGAATATAAACATAAATAAAGACTGCTAAAGGCGGCCGGGCAGAAAGACGCACACAATACAGACATAGTCTAATACTAAGGATCTACAGTGAATGTTCTCTGTGCATTTACCAATACCCTGATGTCTTATGTGTTATAGGTTCAGGCAAACGGGGGAATCAAGAAATAGAAATAGTACACGGATTATAAGAAGCATCCACAGTAATATTTCTATGCATTCCAGGAGGACAGTACAATGAAGAATTCAGGTACAAGTCACTCCAACCTAGGGGCATCCTTAAAGTATAGATATTCTTTTAAAGGAGAACTATGAGGTGAGTGCTTTTCACTCACCTCATAGTTCTAGCCAACCTGTGACAATGAGACTGTAGATCGGGAGGTGAGCGAACACATACCGGCGTTCGCTCACCTCTCGATCCTGTCACGGCTCTCTGCCGTGAACGGGGAGGGGCTGGATTCCCCTCTCCGATCCGCCAGCGCTGCCTGGCGGAACGGACGGGGGCGGGTACAGCTGGCTCTGCCTCTAGATAGGCAGAGCCAGCTGTCACTCACGCAGCTGGGCGGATCCCGTCATCTAAGTCGGGATCCGCTCCAGGTGCGGCGTCTCAGTATACCGACTGAGCCTAGGGTGATGGGAGGGCGCTAGTTTGTGTCCTCCCATTACCCTAAGGAGAACTATGGGGAAAAGCCCTGACCCCATAGTTCTCCTTTAATAAGAACTACATTATCTACCATGTCACTTTTGTAACACAAACTCTCTCACCAAAAACATCAATGGCTCATAAAAGTTGGACTTTAACAGTACTTGCTTTTTGGTCTGTGAATATTTCTCTACATGGAAAGAAATGCTGGCTACATTACATCAGTTATCTGATCATTTAGAGTCGCGTTACCATGCCTCTGCATGATTCTGCATTCATCTCATATCAACATCTACTATTCTGTCCATGTTGGGTGATGTCCCCATTATTTCTATTTAGTTGTAATGGGGAGCATCTGTGATAACTCCCATGAATAGTTTATGAATGCATTCTCATGTGCTGCATTGTAATGGATATACGCTCTCCCTGTAAGCACACACATAGCTACTTCCTATATGCACCTAAGGGAAATAGGAGCCATACTTTAGTCATTGTTTAGATGCAATCATATCATTATGAATAAAGAAGAATAAAAGTAGAATGTGGCAAGGGAAGAAAGCAACAAGAAAAGCAATTCTGATTCGACGGGATGTTTTTTTTATAATTACACATCTTGCCCTATTTGAAAAACCTTTATGTCAGCAGCAACTGGAGAACGACAGACCCCATTCTGTAGAAGAATTCTGTCACTTGTATTTTTTATACTCATTGTCTTTATTCCACTTGGAAAAATTATAAATAAAGAATTTATAAAAAAAAGACTTCTGTCACTGCTGCACAGACTACAAGCAGGAAAGGGTATCTAAAGAAGGTTTTTGGGCGTTTTGGCGTCGGTCTTGGCTTGTAGCAGTAATGGTGGCCTGCGGTTTATCGCACCGGATAAAAAGGTCACTGCAAGGACACATAGACAACAAATGTTTTTTATGTGTCCCATGTACACCTCAACACAGGTGTAATGGGCAGTGTGTTGTGCAAAAATGCAAACATGCTGCGATTTCTCGCAGAGCACTGGATGTTACCACAGGTTACTGCACAGCAGCACAGGGACCTTTATGGGGTACTCCATATGAAGTAGAAAAAAAAAAAAAAAACGGAGACAGCTCCAGCAGTGTGCAAAACAACGCACAGTGTCGGAGCTGCCACAACGCACTAGCTTGTCCATGACAGCATTTTAGCAGATGAACTAGGGTAAACGGGCCCCTAAATGATGCCCATCACAGTGTCCTTTTTATGTGGGATGTAGACAGCATAGAAGCTAATAAAGCCAAAGTTTGGGAAGAAATCATTTACACATCCCAGTGGGTATGTGAACCATCACTAAAAGGCCTCGTTTATATTGCGCCAATTCAGGGCGTACACGTCCGTGCGGTGTGCACGCCCATATCAAGCCTTTTTCCGGGAGGGACAGGTGCTGCGTGTAGAAGCCTGTTCTTCCCTATGGGAGGATGCAGTCATACTCTGTCATATGCACACCTGAACTGCACATCCGTGCGGGTCCGGGTGTCCGTACTCCGACGCAGACAAGATGGATCATATCATTACAAAGAAAAATCTGTATGTTATGTGTGAAGAGCTGCTACAATGCATACAAATCTTACCTTGCAGCATGCTGCCTCTTGTACATAGCTTTCAGCTTTTGGGACCTGCACGGAGTAGGGATGAGACTCAAGCAGTGAAGTGCTCCATTCACATAACCCGCCCCTCCCCGTTACCTGCCAAGTCACAAAAGGCATTCTGTGATTGGAGGAGGAGAAAGTATGTCACATCCTCACCCCTTCTTCCAATCACATAACATTGAGAAAAATACAGGACATTTTGTGAATGGGCAAGTAATGAGGAGGGGCAGGGATGTGAATGGAGCACTTCACTGATGGAGTTGCATCCCTTACTCCCCGCAGCACCCAGAAGCCGAGAGGTATGTGTAGGAGACGGCATGCAGCAAAGTAAGATTTTCTATATTTTCATTTACACACCCAGTGTGATATGTACATCGTCATTTCTTTCCCGGGGTTTGGCTTTATAACAATGCCGAGCAATACAACATTGGCCTCTGGTTCTGAGTAGTGATCTGCCAGAAATGTAGAAACGCAACCTGATGTAAAAGTTTATAGGTGATTTTTTTTTATCCTGGCTGGAGCTGTCCTTTAATAAACATTACCAAAACAGAGTACAAGACAAAGCTATGAATGTGGCCGACAAATTATATTTTGACAAATTTACCGACCGTAAAAAAGAAAAAGAGCGCTTGCTAATTGATCAGGAAAAACGCCAACTTGTTCAAAAATTTTCTTCAAAGTTGTATCTCTAATTCATAAAAACAAACAAATGGAACACTGTGCCGCGCACACCCATGTTTATTTAAGTCCACCCACACGACTGTGTGTCACTAGGGAATACAACAGGAGTGGAATGCACATAAATTCAATGGTGCATTCCACCAATGTCAGCCCAGGAGGAACCACGTGACAGATTTATGAGACACCAATAGGAACACACATCAATGCCTTGTATACTCATTAAACCTCAGCATCTGAGCCACTAAAGTAAACTCTGCAGATTGATACACCCAGAAAAATAAGCAAATCATTATGAGATTATAATGTGTTATAAACACAACACAGGACAATAACAACTATAATGAGGTAATACAGAACAGCAGCAAAGGACTAGAAAAAACAAATCAAAGTGTAAGCGTTTTCCAGGCATTCAGCTCATACTTCCGAAAACTGGCCATACACTGTTAGAATTTTGTTTAATCGTGTGTTTGAAATAGTCTTGCCATTAATGAGTCCACTAATTTCATTCAAAAGCACTTCAAAATTTTGTGCAGATGCAGACCTTCTACTAGAATGGAATCCCAGACGTTTTATACAGGTTTCATTATAATATGTACCACCGTTCCTGAATGAAAATCCCAATCATGTTTACAATAGAATTTGTTCAGATGAGAAATACACTATATTGCCAAAAGTATTGGGACGCCTGCCCACCCTTTGCAGCTATAACAGCTTCAAGTCTTCTGGGAAGGCGTCCATAAGGGTTAGGATTGTGTCTATGGGAATGTTTGACCATTCTTCCAGAAGCGCATTTGTGAGGTCAGGTACTGATGTTGGACGAGAAGGCCGGGCTCGCAGTCTCCGCTCCAATTTATCCCAAAGGTGTTCTATCGGGTTGAGGTCAGGACTCTGTGCAGGCCAGTCAAGTTCCTCCACCCCAAACTCACTCATCCATGTCTTTATGGACCTTGCTTTGTGCACTGGTGCACAGTCATGTTGGAACAGGAAGGGGCCATCCCCAAACTGTTGCCACAAAGTTGGGAGCATGAAATTGTCCAAAATGTCTTGGTATGCTGATGCCTTAAGAGCTCCCTTCACTGGAACTAAGGGCCAAGCCCAAGCCCTGAAAAACAACCCCACACCATAATCCCTCCTCCACCAAACTATACACTTGGCACAATGCAGTCAGGCAAGTACCGTTCTCCTGGCAACTGCCAAACCCAGACACGTCCATCAGATCGCCAGACAGAGAAGCGTGATTTGTCCCTCCAGAGAACACGTCTCCACTTCTCTAGAGTCCAGTGGCGGCGTGCTGCATCTGACGCTTTGCATTGTACTTGGTGATGTAAGGCTTGGATGCAGATGCTCGGCCATGGAAGCACATTCTGAAGCTCTCTACGCAGTGTTGCTGTGCCAATCTGAAGGCCACACGAAGTTTGGAGGTCTGTAGCTATTGACTCGGCAGACAGTTGGCGACCTCTGCACACTGTGCGCTTCAGCATGCGCTGACCCCGCTCTGTCATTTGACGTGGCCTACCACTTCGTGGCTGAGTTGCTGTTGTTTCTAGTTGCTTCCACTTTGTTATAATAACACTAACAGGTGACTGTGGAATATTTAGTAGCATGGAAATGTCACGGATGGACTTATTGCACAGGTGGCAACCTATCATGGTACCACGCTTGAATTCACTGAGCTCCTGAGAGTGACGCATTCTTTCACAAATGCTTGTAGAAGCGTCTGCATGCTGAGGTGCGTGATTTTATACACCTGTGGCCATGCAGGCGATTGGAACACCTGAATACAATGATTTGGAGGGGTGTCCCAATACTTTTGGCAATATAGTGTATTATCATCCTGATCCTTCGATTAGAGCCTACTATCCATTAGACGGTCGAATGAACAATCCTAAAATATACATTTTTGAACAAAATATTACTGGTGTATGGCCAGCTTTAGCATTCTCAGAACACCAGAAAGGAATATAAAAATTCTTTCAGATTAGTGCCCACTGCATCCGACGAGAGAGCTGGGGAAACATTAATAGGGCTGCAGCTAACGATTATTTTCATAATCGATTAGTTAGCTGATTATTAACTTTGATTAATCGGATAAAATAAAAACAATTAATATTGTCATTTATTTAAAATAAAATACATGAATGCAGGGCATTTCAGTGCCAGTGCGGACGATCACACTGCAGACGGGAGATGCATTTGGTATCCATTGAAATTAATGGCACTGCAACGCACCTCCTGCAGCAAAATTTGTCAGGCCGAAACTGTAAATACATCTCCCACCTTTTATATACATACAATTATTTAAATTTTTTTTAATCTGCCCACTGCCTGCTGTCAATCAGAAGAGGAGGGACCTGAAGGAAAAAGTTCTCCATCAGGTCCTCTCATGCTGATTGACAGCAGGCAGTGGGCGGGTGCAATAGCCAGCCTGCTATTGGCTATTGCATTTTACAATATCCAATAGCAGGCTAGGTATGGTGGCCGGACCGGGGAATGAGGGCGAAGGTACAGGGGGGCAGCGGGGGAATGTATTCAAAGCAGTCTTTCCTCCCCGCCGGTGCCGGCTGCAATGGTCTGTGTCCCTGCTGCCTCTGCTGACACAGGCGGGGAGAGCAGCGGGGATTTGAAGGGACACAGTCTGCTGCACCCGGGAGTCCAACCTAAATGGACTTGCATCCGTTTAGCAGCAAATCCGTCCAGGTGAAGAAATCCAAATGGACCTAATTGTGATGGATACGGGGTAAACCTCTGGTGCCAAAGTGTCAGTACCTGGAGTTTCTTTGCACATGATAGGTGTGCTTTGAATTATATTTCAATCCCACTCAGAAAAACAGTAGCATGGTAACAGCTTATTGAAGCACAAAGTGAATAATAATCATAATTAGAACAATATGAGAAACACAAGCACAATCTTCTCCACCCATCCCTTAAGAAGAAAAGCATTATTATCTAAATGTCATTATATATCGGGGAACTGTGCCAAAATGTTCTGTTACAAGATGGCAGAAATCCAGGGTTAAACAACGAGTGTCGGTTTTAGAACAACTTGTGTGACTCGACTAAGAATTATTCAAATGCTCCATTTCGAATACTGGGTGAAAGCCAACTATTTGCTCCACCTGTGGCAATGGATACAGAAATGTTTTTGTTAGTGGTGTGTGTGTGTCTATCTATACACACACACACACACACACACACACACACTGTGGGAGCATGCATATGGAGAACACTGGAAACAAAGAAAGTGTGCTATGGATAATGTGATGCTGAAGTAAGAGAAAATCTACACAAAATCAGTGGGCATCCAGTGCCAGTAACAGTACTCGTCTATGCAGAATGCTTTCATTTCTACAGAACAGGAACGATAAAGTCCTGAACAAGCACTTTATTATACAGTTTTCCAGAAACGAATCTGCTGTATTGGCAGCGGCTTTTCTTCCCAATTATGGAAAAATCTCGGGCTTGTTCCAAGTGGATAACCTTCACCTGGGAATGTTCTGCCGCTGGGCAAGCAGGAAAGCCTGTGCCAGTCAATGAAAGTTCTTCCAATACCGCAATGACTTCAGAAACGGCCCTGTCCTTGTATGACATGAACAGCTCAGTGACATCATGTACAGACAGTCAGAAATATATTAGAAGGAGGTCTGAATGACACTTCTCTGCTCCCTCCTTAATGGGGGAAATACACAGAACACATTTCAAGTCAGTGTACCATTACCCAAGAGTCACATCATTCCATATTTCACTTGTTTGCTATTCCATTTTGTGATCACTGTATGTGAAATACAGATTTGTACATGCTTTATTTAGTGATCATCTACTTATCAATGAACTAGAATTTCCTGTTTACTGAATGCCAAGTACAGATGTACATGTAACCAAGAATCTGCTGATTTAATTCGCGTCAGACCTGACCCACAGCATTGCTCTGACAGAAGGGAGAAGTACAATTACTGTGTAATCAACAAATATAGGCATGTAAAAAATATACACAGAACAAGACATTTGAAACTTTTCTCTCCATGGTGGAACCTGGTCTATGAAAAAAATCACTCCTTGTTCCCAGGCTAATCCTTACTGATAGATTCCCTTCAATCAAAACCAATTTATATTGTATATGATATACGAATGCCACACAGCTGCCATCAAAAGGCCTGTGTGCAGAAATGAAACCCCCATCACTTCAGGAATGTTTTGTACTCAACATACCACACTCAATGAGAACCAAAGAATGACTCAAGCTGCAAGACAAGATGTCTCAGGAAAAAAAATACAGCTAGAGATACATTGAGAAAGTGACACTAAACTCAGGAGTTAAATCTTAAAAATGCATTCAAGTACCTTAACTTTTAACACAAATGTATCTTATTTGTGTATCACTCATCTATAGATCCTCAAATCATCTCTGAATTGGTGTTGACACTGTCCTTCCTTCTGGAGGGTGGCTACTTTTGTTCCCCATGGTCCCTGGGTTTGTTGTAAAGTAGTCACCGCTCCAAGCTCACTCCTGTGATTGACTACAATCTCAATACAAATTAGTAAACTAAACATGAGATTGTAGTCCATCATGGGAGCGAGCTTGGAGCGGTGGCTACTTTAAACCACACAAAAGTAGCCAAAACGTAGCCACCCTCCAGAAGGAAGGACAGTGTCAACACCAATTCAGAGATGATTTGAGGATCTACAGCCGAGTCATACACAAATAAGATACTTTATTGTGAATAGTTAAAGGAGAATTATGAGGTGAGTGAAAATCAGTCATCCTCATAGTTCGAGCCGACGCGTGACAATGAAACTATCACACGTCGGCTCAATAGAACGGGAAGTGCGCGAACACATACCATCGCTCGCTCACTTCTCGATCATCTCCCTGCAGAGACCGGTGATTGTCAGTCACTGCTGTCCGCAGGGATTCCCCCCTTCACGCTCCGATCCTCCAGTGCTGACTGGAGGGGGCGGACACAGCTGGCTCCGCCTCTAGATAGGCAGAGCCAGCTGTCACTCACGCGGCTGGGTGGATCTCGACAGTAACGTCAGGATCCATCCCAGCTGCGGCGGTCTCAGAGGGTCACGGGAGGACGCTAGTATATGTCCTCCCTTGACCCTTAAGAGAACTATGGGGAAAAACACCTACCCCATAGTTCTCGTTTAAGGTACTTGAATGTATTTTTAAGATTGAACTGGCCCATTCACACCACATCCAGATCATCTCCAGACAAGACCAAATTGTTTCCCAATGTATCCCTATGCTATTTCTGGCCTCTGTTCACACCAGCGCAGTCCGTTCCTGACCAGACCAGAAAAATACTGCATGTCTCATTTTGTCTGGTCTAGAATGCACTGGAACGCATAGAAATGCATCAAAAACACATGGAACGCACCAGAACGCATCTGAGCCCATTTGAAGCTAAAAAAAACAGCACCAGAACGCAGCAAAATCACGGTAAAAATCGCAGCCAAAACGCAATGCACTGCATTCCAGATCTGGTCCGGGAAATGGTGTGAACCCAGCCTAAGTGTCACTTTAACATCCAAGTAGAACTTTTCTATGTAAGGATATAACTGGAACGATTTTTAAAATGGTGACATACAAATCCCTAACTTTGTATGTAATATATGTGCTTGTAACACACCCATTTCCTTTTTACAGCGATCTCCCAAGTGCTAGGTGGCAGTTCAAAATTACTTGGCTGACGTCTGCGATTAGCCAATGGAATAGATCTTTATTGGCTCGTGAAAGAATGCATCTTCCAGCAGTGCTTTAGCTCAGAGTCCATAAAATACTTTTATAAATCACCAACTACACCTGCCATAATGTAATACGTTTATTGTACAGCTTTGACCTAATGTAAACTTAAAGGAGAAGTGCAGGAAGAGTAAAATATACTCTACCCACTGCTTAGAGCCGGGTTGGAACACTGCCGCCGTCTCCAAACACCATGGGCTGAATGATCATGTAACTGCCAATCAGTTGGCTCATAGTCTTCCTCTCTATGCAGAGAGCAGCGAGTGTCATTGCTCCCCACTGTGATTCCCGACTCCGCTCTCTGTTCCTCCGATACTGGCTGGAACTACAGATCAGAGAGGAGGTAGACACATAGGACTCCGACTCTAAAGAGGCAGAGCCGGTTGTCAGACAGTTGGTGTGGATCCCAACAATATTGTCCGAATCCTTCTGGATGGTGGTGTGGCTCTGTGCTCTCAGCCGATAGCGGGGATTAACCCTTTAGGGAGCATTGGCTACTTAGCACTAGGGATTTGTCCAGCCCTGTTGTAAACCACCACATAACACTACCACAGGAAAGCAAATCATTCAAGAACTTCGTAATTTAAAGATCTTGACTTGATGTGTCTCAGAGAGACGTGGTCCATAGTTTTCAGCTCAATGGGAATGTCCCTTTCACCTGGTCCAATTGGATGACACATTCTTCTCCTCCATGATCCAAGAACTGCTTTCCTCACTCTCCCTTAGTTGAAACACTGTCACTTTTGTTATTATACGGTATAACCATTAAATGAACCAATTATAAGATAATACAAAAAAATTTAAATCGCATAAACTAGTCCATCTCTACACTAAAAAAAAATAAACAATGAATCCTCATGTCGGAAAGGGTATGTGTACATACATCAGCAGGCGTCCCACTTCAGCAAACTTAATCTATTACAAGAGGTATAGTTTATGTAAACTCCACTGAGAGCCCCCATGAGGAGGGCACCGAAGACTGTTCAAATATAATCAGTGAAATGGCAGAGAGAAGCAGCTAGCACTGAATGATAGTGGACACCAGAGACTTCCACACAGTGACAAACACACACAGCAATTATAGAGTTGGTTTAGTGATGCAACATGGTATCTCTCGGGATTGTTCTCAGCAACGCTACCATAGCATCACCATTTCTGATCTAGCAACTGTCATTTATTAACACTACCACTGCCCTTGAGACCTAGATCAGCCTGTTTTGTATTTGTAGCTTCTGTACACAAATAGGAAAGCTGCCTGGCCAAACATTCAGACATATCGGGGAAGGTGAACAGCGGACATAGCCCACCACATTGATTGCCTTTTGGTGCAGTTACACAGGCACAGCCAACCTGTCCCCAGTCCCCTCTTCCAGTTGCCAAGTGGTGCACCGACAGGCTACACAGCAGACATATCACTGGATCTGGAAAAGGTCAGTATAGGGCTCAATCACACCACTTCAGTTAATCAAGCTATACATGGTGCAAATTTCAGCCAGTTCTTGATGAATCGCCCGAAATTCCCACAGTGGGTGTCCCTGTTGGTACCCTTCCACCCGGCATCCCTTAACCCCTTCATGACTGAGGCCCTTTTTTCAATTTTTGCACCCATGTTATATTCCACATTTTAGGCCTGAAAATGACGTAAAATCGAAGGAGCAGGTTGGAAAATTCTCAACTGAACGAAGCTTGCAACCAATCAGCTGCCAGCTCCTTTTAGGTATGCTGACACCAGCCGAACGCTCAACACTCCAGCACATAGAAAACATTTGCTGACATGAGTGCCAATTTGGGACATTTCAATACATTTAGAAGAAAAAAAAAGCAAACAGAGTCCTGCACTATAAACAACACAAGGCACCACCCATCCCCAAACACAGCACCGCGGGGACATGAATGGAGTGCAAATTTTGTACACTCCAAATAAAGTTAAAAACAAAATGTGAACAATGACAGTTCTGGCAGTGTACGGTATAATACACACGGCCAGAGCAGTCACAACACACTTGTCCATCATGGACCAGCCCTTATACTGCTTGCATTAAAAACAATATATGTTTAATAACATATAAATGTATACAGAGCTCCATCCGTCTGGGGTTCAGCTTTCACGCAGTGAATTTATCAAAAAGCTAATTATTATAATTGTGTCTGATTATATTTTCATATGACTAGCTTGTTCTACTTCAATAACTGAGACAAAATGGTCACCAGGTTCTATTTCAGAGATCCTTATATAAAAGGTATTGATCTGCTGTAACAAATAATCATGACACAAAGATTCACAAAGGACAGGGGACAGTTTACAGACATCCCTGTTTATAAGAATTAACGGGAAGAATCCTACCTAAATGATCGACAACCCCACCGAGAAGTGTGTAAGGGGGGAGGGGAGAGTCTATAGACACACAATCAATCCATCCAACCATACACAGAAGGATTAGATATGTTGTTTGCGATCTGTAGGCGCTTGTAGTAAATCAGAAAAACTAATTTCCATGAGTGTGGGAAGCTCACACGCCTCCTTTTTCCGGCCATTTATGTAGCATTCCTATTTATTCATCAACCTCTCATGTTTGACTCATTTTTTCACTACTGCATTGACTTGCCAAAAGGTTGAAAACATTCATCTCCATTTTTATACACCGCCTTCTTTACAAAATAGTTACCAAGTAGTTAGCTAATGAAAACCAACAGTCAAGTGCACAGAGGAAACTATTTCTGCTCTTTATTTGGAGAAAACATTGAAAATATGCTTTGAAGCAAATGTTTCCAGATGCCCTATAACACACTGTACACGTCCAAAAAATGTAGGGCGTGTAATGAACCCTACGCAATCCTAGTAAATGTTGGGAAAGATTCGAGGAACTAAGGAAAAGAAGACGGCTTCAAAAAATGGACTTGTTTAGTTAATAAACATTGCGAGCTGTGTACCTATTCCAGTTTAAATAAACTCTTCTCTCAAACTAGACCTTAAGAAAGCATCCCTCCCTGTCAGGAATCTTCCAGGTCACGTGTATTAGTCCCAGGCCTGCTCACATATTTCATTCAACACTCAACTGCTTTCTACTACAAAGTGGCTGGCACTACCAATTTAGCTTTCAGGTTCTGACAACAACCACCAGTCCAAAAAGGACTTCAATGGCCCGATAACAGCAAAATCAGAAGGAAATCGGAAGTCAACAGAGGGTCCATTGACTTGCAATTTCAATCTCCATGACTTCCATTCTGTAGCTTTTTTCTTTTCATTTTTTGCCAATCTTTATTTGAATGAACATGTCCTGAGTGGACAAACATCTATGTATATTTTCCGTTGCATTGCAACTACATCTGTTTTTGTCCTGTTGCATAAAAAAACAAAACCACAAAGCATGCTCTATTTTTTTATCGCACTGCAAAGGAACACAACAGATTGCAGCAGTGTGAACTGGTCCCATTCCCACCCATATATTTGTCTGTGCATCTGCAGAAAAACCATTCGCAACACAACAGAATGGATCTGGTGTGAATGGGGCCTAAAAGCAAAAATAAATAAAAGCACACTAAGTGTCTATTCACACAGTTGTGTTTTACGGCACACTTGGCAGTGCACTGCATCACATGTATCCATGTTTCCCATTATATAAATGGTGTTGGTTTCCCATCTCTGTGCAGTGCAGAGTGTTTTGAAAAACATGACATCAGTGTGTGTGTGTGTGTGTGTGTGTGTGTGTGTGTGTGTGTGTGTGTGTGTGTGTGTGTGTGTGTGTGTGTGGAGACGCACATAAAAGTCCATAACAAAGCATGAAAACACATGTTACATGTGTTTTGATGGGCTGACAACAGGTATGATGTGCATCAATAATGCATGTCAATACAAAGCAGAAATGCTCACTGACACCGTATGACAACACACCTGCCTAATGCTACAGAGATTCAACCTTCTAAATTTCCTGTAGACTGCGGTCAGTGGAATCGGAAGTGAGGAATTAGCCACCATAACAGGAATAGATGGTAAGTCTTACAATGGGGACACTGTTGCCAGTGACAACTGTCTTGGAAGTGGCTTACCTCACTTGGGGGGATTTCTTATCACTTTCTGTTGCGTTTGAAAGGCAGGAAGTGAAGGCAAATCTCTACAATGGTAGAGATGGAAAAAAAACTGCCAGGGGTTTTGCCCATCCGCTACTATATTCAAAAGAAAGTTTTGACTTTAGATATACTTTAAAAACATACCCAAAAGGAAGAGCTTGTACTATGAATATTGGAACAGGCAAAGCATATAACCAAGGCTGCATGCTGCACTCACTACATGTTACAGCTAAATTTCCTGTTTATTCACCAACTTGCGTGTCTACAGGAAGCTGACATTATATAAGCAATGTTAAAATATTCATGAACATTTACAAGTGTTTTAGCAAAGCTCTCTCGCTGTGCTTCCAATACGCCAGAATAGACACAGAAATATTTCCTATCCTGCACCCCAGCCTCCTGATAGTATCTAAATGATCATAGGCAGCTGAATGTAGGTCATACCATGGTATTCTATAGACATAGGACCTGGGGGAGAAGAGCTGATAGGTCTCATGAAATGTATGGCTAAAGCTGGCCATACACCTATAGATGTTCTGCAAATTTTCTATGATCATATGGAAAAAGTCAAACAGATTCCTCCCTCTACGCTAAACTGTGTGGATGGAGGGATCTCCCACTGGGCCAAGCTTCAGTATCTTGCTAGTCGGCCCCGCTCTCAAAATACCTGAACAATCTTATTGGATGCAGCCAGCGGGGGCGACTAGCAAGATACTGAAGCTTGGCCCAGTGGGAGATCCCTCCATCCACACAGTTTAGATGGAGGAATCGGTTTGACTTTTTCCATCTGACCATAGAAAATCTGCAGAAAACCTATAGGTGTATGGCCAGCTTTACAAAACCTGCACGCTGCTACTACTCTTTATAGGTCCACATGCTCCTTACAATCAGACATACAGGTGAAACTCGAATAATTAGAATATCGTGCATTTATTTCACTAATGCAGCTTAAAAGGTGAAACTAATATAAAGGTGGAAAAACTCTACTCCCATGAATCAACAGGGGCTTTTCTCTACTGTATCTAAATAATCTATTAAACCCATAGAGTGTTTAGGAAGGTAGTAGAAGGCACAGAAACATTTAAAGGAGAACTATGAGGTGAGTGCTTTTCACTCACCTCATAGTTCTAGCCGACCTGTGACAATGAGACTGTCACAGGTCGGCTCAGTAGATCGAGAAATGAGCGAACACATACAGGCGATCCTGTCACAGCTCTCTGCCGTGACAGGGGAGGGGCTGGATTCCCCGCTCATCCAGCGCTGACTGGCGGATCGGATGGGGGAGGGGGCGGGTACAGCTGTCTCTGCCTCTACCGGGTTTCCCCGAAAATAAGACACGGTCTTATATTTTTTTTGGCTCAAAAAACACACTAGGTCTTATTTTCGGGGTAGGTCTTATTATTTTATTTTTTTAAATGTACAACAATCCGCACTTATTCATGTACAAAGATATGGTGATCAGGGCAATCAGATCAAATCGCTGGCCAGAATGAGCGAAGCACACTTTCATTATCGATTCCTCACAGGTGGAGTGCATTTGGTATCACTCCGCCTGTGACAGGAGCCAGCACTATAAAGGAGGCATCGGCTTATGCGGCTCTGCTCCCCCCGGTGCCGCCTTGCTTCCTCTAGCGCTGGCTTCGTTGGCACCGCTGATTCTCTCCTGCCACTCCCGCGGCTCTTCAAGTTCCCCCTTTTGCCACCACCGACCCTGGGAATGGTCACAACTAGGTCTTATTTTCAAGGGAGGTCTTGTATTTTAGCAATTCCCAAAAAAAGTACTAGGTCTTATTTTCGAGGTAGGTCTTATTTTTGGGGAAACAGGGTAGATAGGCAGAGCCAGCTGTCACTCACGCAGCTGGGCGGTTCCAGACATAATTGTCGGGATCCGCTTCAGCTGCGGCGTCTCGGTATACCGCAAGCTGTAGCTCCCTATATACTAAGCTTAGGGTGACGGGAGGACGCTAGTTTGTGTCCTCCCGTTACCCTAAGCAGAACTATGGGGAAAAGCCTTAAACCCATAGTTCTCCTTTAAGGGCGTGTGTTGATGGCATCAGTTTGAGATGCTTCTGATATCGTTCAGAATTCAATGACAGGTGCATTTGACCTGCGGTTCACCTCCTCCTGACCTGCATTTAATTTAGCCTGCATCAAGTTTTGCATCCCCGTAGATTTGTATTTGAAGCCAACAAAAGCCCATTAACACAGTCCCTAAAGGTGGTGGTGTATTACTAGTTCATCTACAAGTGACCAGGCTTTGGGCATTAAAATATCTACATATTCCTAAGAAGCAGTAAATAAGCTTTAAAATAAGCCCTCATTGCCAAATGTAGCTGCAGGCACAGAGGATGAATTACTCAGCCCCCCTACAGCTACAGATATCAATGAGGTCTTGTTTTGATTGACCCCTCCACTTACCTAACATATCTACCCCATCCCCTCCACAGATGCATACCTACCAAGATTTGACACCTGTGGCCTCCCATGGCTGTTTACATTCTGCCCTCTCTATTTCCTGGCCACACCTGCGCAATAGAGGCCAATAGAAGTGTATGGGGCTTGTTTCTCCATGTCTCTTCATGACTCACTCTTAGGCTGGGTTCACACCTAGGCGTATCGAATATGCGCGTTTGTCGCGCGTTTCGTGCCGCGTGTTTTACCGCGATTCGCTGTAAAAACCGCACGACAAATGCGCGTTTCCGAGGGCTACCTGGCTGTATCCCAATGGATACGCGCGGCAAATACGCCCCAAAGAAGCTCCTGTACTTCTTTGGGCGTAGGGCGTTTTGCAGCCCGTTCCTACGCGCTGTAAAACGCCCAGGTGGGAACCATGCCCATAGGCAATCATTGTTTTTCACATGTTGAGCATTTTACAGAGCGTAGGAACGCGCTGTAAAACGCCCAGGTGTGAACCAGGCCTTACAGATACAAATTTTTCTTTGGACTGCATAAACCAGCATACAGTATGTGGTTTACAGGTGCGATAACAAGTGTGCATTCCAAATATTGTTACTAGCTATGTATGTCCATATATGATCTATGGTATGAATCATATCCTATCTAATTACTTAGCAATGGCTTCATTAATTGGCGGGTGAGTTCTGGTCACGTCATTCTAATGGCAGACGTCTAAATATAATTATAATGATCTTTTTCATGATAATATTCCTGAAAAGCATCTCATCCAACAACCAGTAATCATCCTGAAAATCTTGCAAGAATCAGATCAGAAAACGGGTGGCCTTAATACACCCTCATTACGCTGTGAACACAGAAGAAAAGATAATACATAATTATTCTGACAATTGCCTTCCAGCCGTTTTCACATGCTTGCACACTGTATATATTATGCAGATAACAGGAAGGGTCTAGGATGACTATTAATATGGAGAGGAATTCAAAATGTAGCAAAATAATCCAGATACAAAAGGCAGCAAAATTCACTTTAATCAAAAGCTGAAATTGTACTACCAGCAGGAATGGGGCACGCCAAGTGAGCCATGACAAAATAAAAGTCTAGTGCATGGGAGAAAAAGAGGCAAGCCAACTACCAGAAGGTTTTCACATGCAATAATCACTGGGATTAAAGAGAAAACATTTCTAGCCTACCTATCAGAGATTAGTCACTGGAGGAATTTGATGTGATGTGTTCCTCTAAGGACAGCTATCACTACGGGCAAATTGCAGTAATAAACATTGGTTCAGAAGTGTCTGAGAAGAACCTATTTAAAAAAAAAGGAGAAAACAAAGTTCTCCCATAGTAACCTCACAAATTCCTCATTAAAAGGAGAACTATGTGGTCAGTGTTTTTCCCCATAGTTCTCCTTAGGGTAACGGGAGGACACAAACTAGCGTCCTCCCGTTACCCTAAGCTCAAAGTTTGCACACGACAAATCGGATCCGTCACGCGCATGGGGAACTTAAAACGGAGACACTAGTTGTCCGTTATGAGAAAGATAGATGAATACAATTGTTTCATTTTTGTAAGCAAGGCCCCCAATCATCCTCAGCTAAAAGTATGTTTGTCAGTAAGGTAAATTTACCAGCACTGTTCCCCCGCAATAAAAGGAATGACAGCAAGCAATGTTCTGTAACAGAACTAATTTGCTGTATATCAACTTTGACATGGCATTGGATAAAGCAGTACATTCCTCAAAGCCCAAATCCAAAACTGTCCTCAGGGCACTGAAGTAGAGTAATCAAAGCAGGATAGTCTCATGTATGTGGAATCAGTTGTCTGAGACCCATAGGGTTCCTCAATATCCCTCAAACATGCATAACGTTCTCTCTTGCACTGGGATGCATTGTTAATGTAGACAGGTAATGTTAAACTAAAGCAATAAAAAGGAGCCATTGACATGAGGGCAGACATTTCCTCTTTCTGATATGGGGGTGGAGGGAAAAAACACAAAGCCAAACTGTGGGAAACTAAAAAAATCCTACAAATGGAAAGTAGTATTCTCTTTATGAGAAGATTTAGTCACTTTTATCATACAAACTGTAGAAATTGTCAGAAAACTGCTATGTGTATGACCGGCATAAGAAATAATAAACTCCTACGTTATCTTCATCCTTAACCCCTTCGTGACTGACGACGTATACAGTGTACGTCGCCAGCATCGGGGCTGTTTAAACAGACTCCCGGCGACTTTTAAACTTGTTAAAACTTGTAGAGCCAACTGTCGGCTTTACAACAGAAGCGATCCTGGCGACTTACCTGTCGCCAGATCGCTTCTGTGTCCCGAAATGTGTTTTGGGGCATTAAATTAAAATTTTCACTAAATGTTGGGGTTTAATAAGGAGTTGCGCTAATATTGCGCAACATAAAAATTTGCAACTACCACCATTTTATTCTATAGGGTCTTGGCATTCAGAAAATATATAATGTTGGGGGGTTTTAAGTCATTTTCAGGCCTAAAATGTGGAATATAACATGGGTGCAAAAAATGAAAAAAGGGCCTCAGTCATGAAGGGGTTAAAGTCCGTAAAGATCTATCTGCCGTCTCCTAGCCTTAAAGCGGACCTTTACACTCAAAAATCGAATTCTACCAATGCATGCCTCTTTGTATGATGATTAATAATAACATAGACATGTCATGTGTAAAATGCTGTGATTGTGAAATACTTCACTTCCTGCTTTGAAAGGGCAAAATGACTTCAGCCAAAGCAATGCACACTGGGATTGGCTTGTCATTAGCAGAGCATTGCTGGGAAATATAATCTGTAATGTTGCGAGATCATAGGGAAAGGCATTTTCCTCCCCTGAGATGATGTGCATGGTCACATGTCCTAGTCACATGTGCCAGAAATCCAGGAAGCAAAGGAAGAGCTAGTAACCTCCCCATAGTAAACATGGCCACTGTCAGAAGACTGGGAAAGAAGGAGAAATAAGGAATGCAAAGAATACAAAGCCGGCAATTATCTAGAAGTATGTGTTTGTAGATTGTCATAACTAAACATGTCTAAAGGTGTGTTCGTTGCTATTTTAAAGATATGGGTAAAGGTCTGCTTTAACGTTTGAGAGACCATCTTCTGTATTATTCCTAACAGAATTAGGAATTACATTATTGTTCCGAACATGAGTGATCTTGTCATTGGCAACAACTGGCCAATAAGATCTCTAAGAGACCACTTACCAGTTTGAATGGAGACACTCCTTCACAATTCCAGGTGAATGAGATGTTGCTCCCTCACTAATGAGGGCAATTCAGCAGTGTTCAAGGAGCGATTCCATAAGAAAAGTGGAAGATTCTGTTGGGTGATTCTATTGCTGGAGACTCGTCTGTAAGGCTGCCCATACACCTTGCGATCATCGTACGGCGGCCCCATCCTGCCCCGATTAACGTAAGGTTGGATCAGCGGTAATTAGAAGAAAGCACCTGGACGAATTGCGGTAATCGACCGCAGGTATTTTGGTCTGCGCATGTGCAGTGTAAATCGAACGAATTTTGACGTACGGAAACGCCAAACGTGCGAAAATCGTACGTTCAACCAAAGTTTTCTAACCTGCTGGTTAGTCAAAAGTCGATCGATTGTACAGTATTTGCGGTTGTGCACTTCCCATCAACCTTACGAATATCGGACAAAAACGAGATTGCATACGAAAAATCGGCCAATATTCGTAAGGTGTATGGGCACCTTAAGACATGGCTCTCAGGGTGGCCACCCATGTTGCAATTATACAATCTCTGTATAATCTTCATTATACATACACACCACTATGATCAGCCTCCATTTAACTTGTACCCAGTCAAGTACTCTCTTAAATAAAACTAAAAGAGAATGTACAATCAGACTGCAAAGTTTGTGGCTATCTGAAAAGGTCTTCAACCTTCTGTATTCTTCTAGTATTGGTTGTATAGTAAGTGCGTTGATCTTTTGTATTGCTCCCCCATAGTCTTATGCTGGTCATACAGGGCCAACTAAACTGTTTTCAAACACAGGTTATGAAAACACTATATAAATACAAATATAATATATAAACCCTTGCTGGTGGGTTATATGGTATCAGTAGTACCCTGTTTCCCCGAAAATAAGACCTACCCCGAAATTAAGACCTAGTACCATTTTTGGAAATTGCTAAAATATAAGACCTACCCCAAAAATAAGACCTAGTTGTGACCATTTCCAGGGCCGGTGGTGGCATAAGGTGGAACTTGAAGAGATTCAGCGGTGCCAACGAAGCCAGCGCTAGAGGAAGCGAGGCGGCAGCGCAGGGAGCAGAGCCGCATAAGCCGATGTTTCCTCTACAGCGCGGCTCCTGTCACCGGCGGAGTGATACCAAATGGTCTCCGCCTGTAAGGAATGAAAGTGCGCTTCGCTTATTCTGGTTACCAAAATGCTTTTGGAAAGCTACAGCACCCCTGATTGCCCTGATCACCCTATTCTTAACTTTGCCATTTTGGATTATTTCATTTGGATTTGCACTAACTTTGGATTGTTGTACATAAGACCTGGTGTGTTTTTTTGACCCCCAAAAAACATAAGACAGTGTCTTATTTTCGGGGAAAGACGGTAGAGTAAACAGAAAAATTCAGCGTTTAAGAAAACATTCCACATAGATTCAACTACGTACTTCACTTTTTGCCTACAATTGAAGTAGCTTATTGTGGATCACAGGAAATAGTTGAAGCGTTACACATATGGAGCAGATGTTTGGTTCTTTCTCCAACCTGCAGCAAAAAAAATTAAATCACAGCAGACATCTGCTAGAAACCTGAGTGATACATGAGGATGACAAAAATCAGGCAAAAGAGAGTGTGGAGAAAAATGAGGGCAGTACAATAGATCTCAACCAAAACACTCCATTCACCTGAACCCAAAAACTTAACTGACTCCTCAAATCAATTCATTACACTGAAATTAAACCATATAATTAATCCTCAACATGAATCCTAATAGAGAGCCGATCACCACCTGGTACTCAGGAAACTAAAGGCAGGCAGGGAATTCATACAGAAATCCTGCCTACTGCAATGATGGAACTCCAATCAGCAGAGATATCATTGTGGCAATTCTACAGCAAAATCTGGAGCATTGGGCAAAGAGGCCTTTGGGCTACTTGCAGGGGTGTGCGGCCCAGTAGCCTCTCTATCCAACACTCCCATGTGTGTTCATCTAGCTGTAGGATTGCCACAAAGATCTCTCTGTGGAACTAAGTCACATGGCTGCAGCAGTTTGAGCACTAAAAGCTGGTGACAGGTCTCCGACACCTTAGGCCCCGTTCACATTGAGCGATTTATCGCGCGGTAATTCCCGCGATATCGCGGCTATTTACTGCGCGATATCGCTCTCCAATGCTTCTCAATGGGGCAAAGGGTCCTGCTGTCGCGGGTCGTGTGTCGCTACAGCAGGACCCTTTTTGGAGCGGATTTTGCCGCGATTCCATTCTTTGCAATGCAAGCAATTGCGCGACAAATCGCACGATATCGCGCAAAATGCAAATCGCACGACAAACGCGCGATTTGCAAATCGCGCAGTGTGAATGGGGCCTTAGAGTTCTGATGGGGTTAAATTACAAAGTTAACACTAAAGCTGGCCATACACTAGTAGATTTCCAAACAAACGTTCGCACGAAAGATCTTTCTTTACCACCCGATAATGCCATCCGACACTTGACAAATGTCAAGAAAAATGTTGTTTGATTTTGGCATTCGATTTTGGAATGAATGGAGTTTCCTGAACAAAACACCACATTACTCTTAGAATTTCGTTCAAGAAACATTTTCCATCCTGCTCCTTTTTTTATTGCTATGGTCAAAATGGATAATAGATTTGACCCAATCAACAAAAAGTCGAAAGAACGTTCTTTTGTACTAAAGTTCTATCTAAGCAGTTTATAGCCAGCTTAACTTAACCCCCTCAGAACCGTTCTTACCTTACCTTGTCACATGTCCAGAGTGTTGTAGAACGCTCCCTGCTCTGCATCCGGATCTACCACACAAAGAGCATGCTGAAAACAATGCTTCAAAATAAGGGGCTCTCTATACTATACTATAATATGTACTATACTATAATATATACAAATATGAACCAAATACTACAACATGACTCACACCAAAGAACTATAAATCTACATTTTGGATAATTAACAAGGAACAATGTATTTACTGCACGCATGATCCACTTATCAGCTGTCTACATGCACAGAACCAAGATATTAACATTAGATATCCCTAAAAAGGTAGAACGGTCTCAAAATAGAAAGCCGATTCAGGCATTGGATTGCGATTACTTACATTGGAAGTATTTGTATTGTTTGCTATGGAAAACAAAACACAATCTAAAGGCAGTCAATGACACATTTCAAAAAGGAAACATTTACAAGGTGCTATGCAGAAAATAATACTTACAGTGACAAGGACTGGCAGTATAGTGGTTTTAGGTTTTTTAAATAGCTTGAAGTTCTCTTTGAACACTTAATTACTTTATGGGTGTAGTTTTCTTTAAACGTGTGAGAGAACAACATAGTCGTCGAGGACAAAAGCCTAATTTTTATCTCATAGAAACGTGTTGTTCTTCCTGTTATATCACACAAAGTGCTCTTTAAAAATCTCCCATAAGACAATGGAGTGGCCTGAGTGAAAATGATTTTCATAAACTAGAATGTGCACAGCAGAATCTGGTAAAAGGCTTCTTTTGCAGGCTAGGTTCAGATATCGGCGATACCAGGACATGCATCCCAGGACCGCGCGATTGTGCACAATTGCACACAACGATTGCCGCGTGGCCCCACTGATTTCAATGGGGTTACATCTGCCCAGCAATCACAAAAAAAGAAAAAAGGTACATGTAATAATGGCACCACTAACACGATCGGCGGTGGTGGGCGATTCTGTGACCACACGCCCATCTGCACGGTTTGTGCACGACTGCCGCGTGGTCACGGTTCGCCATAGGGTGGTTCACCCTTAAGTTCTAGCCTTAGAATTCTAACCTACGTTGGCTGAATGAGTCCTCCTTGCACTAACCCAATGGACCTCCGACGCAGCACAGAGCACACCACAACGCATAGTAACGTACTACAGTGCATTGTGGTACACTGCCTAGGATTAAACACGTTTTGGGTGTGTTGCCAGCCCACTCATTTAAATGGGCTATCTTAATACAATGCATGTTTAATACGCATGCATTAACGCAACACAAAGTGTAACTTACAGTTACTACTAGGTCAGGAGGTAAGAAGAAATCTTCCATTGAAGACAACTCCCCTTTCCCTCACCTTGGAGTGATATCAGGAAATCCTGAGAGGTGTTTAACCATTTAACTACTAAGGATATTTCCTATTGGTCATGGCAACCAAAGAGATGGAAAATGCTCACCACTGCAATAGTTTCACATTGTTCAGCTGGCTTTGGGCTTCACTGTAGCTATGATCCATAACATCAACCAATCATTTCTACAACCCTTATCGTGGTGCCCCCAGCACCGTGACACTCTCCTTCTCCACCACCCTGAGGTTTTCAGGAACTCCCGACTCTATTAGGAGCCCAGAAGAACAACAAAAAATGTCAGGCTAGCAAGCAGTAAAGATGTTCCCTGGTCCTCTCTGCAGTCACTGAACCAGGAAGTGCTCTGCTCTGAGCACTTCCAGGAAAATGGTCAGTAGTGGTAAGGATCAGAATAGAAGAGGATTACCTCTGATCTGCATGGGCATAGTGCATGTCTACATAAAGAGGACCTGTCAATGCACAATACTATTACATAGGGTTTGTCAGCCCCCTTTTGATAGTAATAAAATTAGGTTAAAAGGAGAGAATAAAAATACGTCAGAAAGACAGAAAAATAAAACTGAGTTTGATCATTGAAGTGCCATCATAATTGGTTAACTTGTAGTGGAATTTTGACATTATCTCACACTGTTTCTGCCTGGTCCGATCCTGTGCTATTTCCACATCAACCTCTAAATTGATGAGCCATTAATGAATTTACTGCATAGCCTCGGAATAATTTGGGTACAGGTGTGGACGGACGCCATTTTGGGGCGCATCTAACTTTGAGGCTTGACATTTATTATCTACTTATTTAACACAGCATCATCTTTTATATTAAAACTGAAAATTATATTGTGTTTGTATACACTAAAATTGATTCTCGCTGGAATGTGCAAAAACGCTTTAAACGCTCTCTCCCTGTCTGCTGCAGCGGTCTAAGGATCCTCAAGTCATCACATTCTATATACTGTATAGAGTGAGGACGCTGAGGGACATACTTCTTCTGTAGTGGAGGAGAATACAGGCTGGAGGGATCAGAGTAGCAGCCAACAGACTCCGTGGTCCAGGTGAGTATAACTTTTCTTTTAGCACCTAGACAAAAACAAGTACTTAACCCACGCAGTGCGAGGATAGCCCCACTGCAAGGGCTATGAACACTTAACTTTATTAAACCATGAGAGCTCATCTGAAACTGGAGGTAAAAGGCCATATGTCTGGAATAATAAAGAAATCTATAACTTCATAGCCTGGTATAACTGGATCGGGCTAAATAAACCTGCGCTCTGTAGCAACAAAAACCTAATCCCAGCTTCTTCTCAGTCATTAGCATGTCATTGCATTTCCAATAAACAATGTAGCTCAGGTTTTTACAAGGTAGATGTGTAAACAAGGCACACATTCATTCTCACGGAACTCAACCTAGCAAAATATTGCAGTCACACAACAGAAACTATGAGGGCAGATTGAGGGCCAACATTCCAAGGAAAATCAATTGAAGCTAGTGAAACAATAATACTCTGTATTTAGTCTTGCCCAATCTAACACACACACGGTATATACACAATCTAGCATGAATATATTTCACACCTCTGTTCATCACAAACATAAGGTGCTAATACTGATGACTAAAGCTGGCCACATACATACATACATATACACACACATACATACATGCATATACACACACACGGTATATACACAATCTAGCGTGAATATATTTCACACATACGGTCCGCAGGCAGAGCAAGAAAAAAAAACCCAATCCACACGGGCTGTTGTATTCTGACAGCAGTGGCTTTGTCGATATCAGAATAACCAGTCACTGCAGCCAATACAGACCAGATCCAACTTCATAAGTTGATAGAAAGCCCAACTTTTGATCAATCATTTTATGGCCAGTTTAAGATCTTGTGTAGCCAATGAATCTACTAATCTGCTTATTAGACTTGACAGGTTCCCTTTTTGTGCTCATGCAAGCTTATTCAATGAAAAATTGAATACATAATAAGCCGGTGTTCTGCAATGTAGAATGTTCATAATTTCGTTAAAAGTACTTGACTGCATGTAGCTTGTAATAAAACGTTGGTGGGATATTCCTTTGGCAAACATAATAACCTTTACAACAAACACACTGCAGGCTGCTCCCTGATCACCATCCAGTTAAGATCAATGGGACCAAATGCAATGAGGTGACCACTATCCGTGTGCGAGGTAACGTGGGAAGTGATCTGGCCTTTTGGATGCATGCCAAAAGCCTGTGTCTAGGACAATTTAATCACCTAGGTGAAAGCAAAACAAATGGATTTGTTGCTGAGGCTAAGCTTGAAGATTACCTGTGTGATCTGTGAAGTAACCATACAGAAACTGCATTCAAAGATACGGCTAACCTGGAAAAGAGAAAGACTGTCATATTCTCCATCAGCCATTAGGATTCTATGGTCTTTTACCATTATAGGATGAGCTCTGATCCACTTCTTTTCATGACTCATTACTATAGATGCACATCTTATATCATACCGCACAAACACCAAACAAATGATTCCTCTGAAAGAAGATTAAAGTGTATGGAAAGCCAAAACATGTTCTTTTAGGTTTATAGAGAGGGAGGGCTAGATACTCCAGTCAGGTTGTTGATGTCCCTGTTGGGTAGATTTCCTCCTACTTCTCCGGGCAACCATTGTCTCCAGTGCAGAAAGTCAAGGGGGAATCCAGAAGTTGTGGGTTATTACAGGAACAGCAGGGGAAATCCTCGAATGGGGAAACCTGATCTGGAGGCATCTGTATAAGAAGGGAAATGCCCTCACCTTGGAGAGATCGCCTCTACTTCCTGCTGTGTCTCTGGGACCTGAGTGAAGGTATATCTCCATGACTGGGCGCAGGAAAAATAATAATACCTGGCAGAGGTATTAACAATTCCCTACCCATGTAAAACTAAAATAAATGTGTTTTTTTTTTTTAACGTCTTAATATGAGATTCTCCAAACACCAAGAAGTGCAAAAAAGGAATATATTTGATGTGCATTTGGAGATGTGCAAGGAATATATTTCTGAACTGGAAAGAATGCAGAGAGGTTAAAGAAGAACTCCGGGCAAAAAAGATCTTAACCCTTGCAGTGGTGCTACCCTCACACTGCAAGGGTTAAGTGCTTGCTTTCTCTAGGGCGCTAAAGTAAGAGAGTTATACTCACCCGAACTACGATCCTGGCTGGCTCCTTCAGTCTCACTCTCCCTTCACTCCAGCGGACCAGTGAGCCCAGTGACTCCAGTCCAGGTGTGTCATCATGGCCTATACAGTGTATAGGACATGATGACACTGAGGGACAATCCATTGCTGCAGCGGAGGAGGGGACAGATTGCAGAGACAAGTCTAGGAGCCAGCGGGGATCGTGGTTCAGGTGAGTATAACTCTGTCCCTGGGGAGAACTGGACCCAGGATTCCGGTTCATTATGGTCAAAGTGCCAACAGCCTCATACAGCTCAGCATATAATGATAATCCACACAAAAAGAACAAGCTGTAAAAGATACAAATGCCCCTGTCCTAGAGAAGCTTACAATTATGTTTTCGTTGCACCGGACTAATCTAGACTGATTAATGGACATCCTTGCATACATACAAAGTATAAGAACAGGAAATAAGCCAATGTCTCCAACAATGTAAGGCAACAATACTGCTCGGGGGGGATAACTGAGGAACGATAAAACATGCCACATGTTGAGTTGACATGATTACAAAACACAAACCATCAATGAAAAAAAAACATATCACAGTATATAGATTTCCAAACTACCAGCAAATGGTGGGCTGCGTCACAGTCACATGATCACCATAGGCGGTATTACTCCGCTCTGGCCCTGTGCCCTTTCACAAGCAATGTGAATATGTGATATTTTCACCTAGCCAGCATGTATGATGTAGACATTCTAATCTGGTTTTCCTATAGCTTACACACAGATTGCAATCACTAAAGTAAGCCAATCATCTCTATGAAGGGAAATCCAAAAGCCATTTTCCTGCTCATCCTACTTGATCTTTTTACTGCTTTAAATGCGATCTGTTCTCTTTCAGTCTTGTCCCTTTTTATAAAAAGAACATTATAACTATGCTGTGCTTCTGTGACCAAACGTGAAAGTACACACTGTACATACACCAGGAATATCTAGAATCTGTACATAGCATAGGAGGCTGTGTGATAGGTATGATGAATGAACCATACAATACTCTTCCACTGAAGAGAACCTGTAATTCAGCAATATTCCATGCAATACACTATACAGTTAGCTACACAATCATTTGCATGTTCCATGTTTTAGGTGAATAGACCAGCCTTTCTCAACCAGGGGACTGTGATGTAAAAGGGGAGGGGGATCTGATGTGAAGGCGGAATGAAGCCCGATGCGACAGCGGGGACCTCCGATGCGACAGCGGGGACCTCCGATGCGACAGCGGGGACCTCCGATGCGACAGCGGGGACCTCCGATGCGACAGCGGGGACCTCCGATGCGACAGCGGGGACCTCCGATGTGTGTATTTGTGTGTTTTGGACCGGGGCCCCCCATTTAAGATCTATGGCATTTTAGACTGGGGTGCCTCAAGATCTTGCATACTTCTAAAGGGTGCCGAGACTAAAAAAAGTTGAGAAATGCTGGGATACACGATTCCACACTTGTTTCAATTTATTTCAGTCTACAAGGCCTAGCAGATTCCCACTGTGGACATTTTTATACAGGCCACTTGGGTTTCTTTTGGAGAGTTCTGCCCTCTCTTCCTGACTTTGTGATGACACTGCTATGAGCTGATCTTTTGAGTGCTGGTCCCTAGTAGATCCTCTAGAAAAGAAATAGGAAGTTTAGTGTAGAGCAATCTTCTAGGTGCCATTGGGACAGGAAGTGAGGGGAAATCTCCTAACAGGAACATAGACAGCAAACTAAAGTTGTCTACAGACACAACAGAGTGGTTGGCTAAGCAGCTTCATATGACTGCCTGTGCATCATTCTCTGGAACGTGATATTCACCTCGGCTGAACATTCCAGTATAGGTAAATGGAAGGGGAGAATTGTTTTCACATGGGGGAACAATAGTGACCAGTAAAGGTTTGAAACCAGCTCAAATCAATTGAACCCATGAGAGCAGCCAGATGATATTGTCATTTTCAGCCGGATCTTGCGTAGTAGCAAAACCATTCCCCTACTCTATCCAAACCACAAAAATATATCATATTTGATAATGGGCAAATGGTGACCACCTTAACTTGGGCTGACAATGAGAGGAAATGAAAAAAATTTAGAGATGGCAGCAGAACAGGGGAAATCTTTCAAAGGTGACATTTCTTCGGGTGACAACTGTCTTTCCCTCACTTTGACCAGTTTTCCTCTCTCTTCCTGCTGTGTCTACAACACAGGAAGTGACCATTGCTGCAGCGGAGGAGGGGACAGATTGCAGAGACAAGTCTAGGAGCCAGCGGGGATCGTGGTTCAGGTGAGTATAACTCTGTCCCTGGGGAGAACTGGACCCAGGATTCCGGTTCATTATGGTCAAAGTGCCAACAGCCTCATACAGCTCAGCATATAATGATAATCCACACAAAAAGAACAAGCTGTAAAGATACAAATGCCCCTGTCCTAGAGAAGCTTACAATTATGTTTTCGTTGCACCGGACTAATCTAGACTGATTAATGGACATCCTTGCATACATACAAAGTATAAGAACAGGAAATAAGCCAATGTCTCCAACAATGTAAGGCAACAATACTGCTCGGGGGGGATAACTGAGGAACGATAAAACATGCCACATGTTGAGTTGACATGATTACAAAACACAAACCATCAATGAAAAAAAAACATATCACAGTATATAGATTTCCAAACTACCAGCAAATGGTGGGCTGCGTCACAGTCACATGATCACCATAGGCGGTATTACTCCGCTCTGGCCCTGTGCCCTTTCACAAGCAATGTGAATATGTGATATTTTCACCTAGCCAGCATGTATGATGTAGACATTCTAATCTGGTTTTCCTATAGCTTACACACAGATTGCAATCACTAAAGTAAGCCAATCATCTCTATGAAGGGAAATCCAAAAGCCATTTTCCTGCTCATCCTACTTGATCTTTTTACTGCTTTAAATGCGATCTGTTCTCTTTCAGTCTTGTCCCTTTTTATAAAAAGAACATTATAACTATGCTGTGCTTCTGTGACCAAACGTGAAAGTACACACTGTACATACACCAGGAATATCTAGAATCTGTACATAGCATAGGAGGCTGTGTGATAGGTATGATGAATGAACCATACAATACTCTTCCACTGAAGAGAACCTGTAATTCAGCAATATTCCATGCAATACACTATACAGTTAGCTACACAATCATTTGCATGTTCCATGTTTTAGGTGAATAGACCAGCCTTTCTCAACCAGGGGACTGTGATGTAAAAGGGGAGGGGGATCTGATGTGAAGGCGGAATGAAGCCCGATGCGACAGCGGGGACCTCCGATGCGACAGCGGGGACCTCCGATGCGACAGCGGGGACCTCCGATGCGACAGCGGGGACCTCCGATGCGACAGCGGGGACCTCCGATGCGACAGCGGGGACCTCCGATGCGACAGCGGGGACCTCCGATGTGTGTATTTGTGTGTTTTGGACCGGGGCCCCCCATTTAAGATCTATGGCATTTTAGACTGGGGTGCCTCAAGATCTTGCATACTTCTAAAGGGTGCCGAGACTAAAAAAAGTTGAGAAATGCTGGGATACACGATTCCACACTTGTTTCAATTTATTTCAGTCTACAAGGCCTAGCAGATTCCCACTGTGGACATTTTTATACAGGCCACTTGGGTTTCTTTTGGAGAGTTCTGCCCTCTCTTCCTGACTTTGTGATGACACTGCTATGAGCTGATCTTTTGAGTGCTGGTCCCTAGTAGATCCTCTAGAAAAGAAATAGGAAGTTTAGTGTAGAGCAATCTTCTAGGTGCCATTGGGACAGGAAGTGAGGGGAAATCTCCTAACAGGAACATAGACAGCAAACTAAAGTTGTCTACAGACACAACAGAGTGGTTGGCTAAGCAGCTTCATATGACTGCCTGTGCATCATTCTCTGGAACGTGATATTCACCTCGGCTGAACATTCCAGTATAGGTAAATGGAAGGGGAGAATTGTTTTCACATGGGGGAACAATAGTGACCAGTAAAGGTTTGAAACCAGCTCAAATCAATTGAACCCATGAGAGCAGCCAGATGATATTGTCATTTTCAGCCGGATCTTGCGTAGTAGCAAAACCATTCCCCTACTCTATCCAAACCACAAAAATATATCATATTTGATAATGGGCAAATGGTGACCACCTTAACTTGGGCTGACAATGAGAGGAAATGAAAAAAATTTAGAGATGGCAGCAGAACAGGGGAAATCTTTCAAAGGTGACATTTCTTCGGGTGACAACTGTCTTTCCCTCACTTTGACCAGTTTTCCTCTCTCTTCCTGCTGTGTCTACAACACAGGAAGTGGAGAAATCTCCCCAATGCAACAAAAAACTGACAGGGTTTAAACCTTTCCCTACTCTATCAAATAGGAAAAAGAAAGGTTTGGGTTTAACTGATCTGGTACAGATATACTGAGAATATATTTACTGCGTTCCAAAAACCTCCAGAAGAGGAACACAGAAACGTATAACCATGACAAACACAGACTGGATGAGAAATCAGATAGAACTCTCCCTGTTAAACACATTCAAGTGTATTGGCACACTTAATAAACTGCTTGTTTCATGTAAGATCAAAGCTTTATGTTATAATAAATATGTGTGCATATATCTGTAAAACGGTCATCAAAACTGCTCCAGGCCTATAAACCTGTCCTTTATATACAGCAACTCATCAGAAATATTATAAATACTAATGACACTAAGCAGTTATTAGATTCACAACTTGCTACAATACAGTCCTATGATGAATGATGCGTTACCTTGTCAATGACCAGCACACACTACAAAACCAACAAACAAATCTTAAAGTGACACTAAACTCAGGAGGTCAATCCTAAAAATACATTCAAGTACCTTAAATATTAACACAAATGTATGTTATTTGTGTATCACTCAGCTGTAGATCCCCAAATCATGTCTGAATTCATGCTGACACTGTCCTTCCTTCTGGAGGGAGGCTACTTTTGTTCCCCATGGTCCCTGTGTGTTGTAAAGTAGTCACCGTTCCAAGATCGCTCCTGTGATGGACTACTATCTCATGTTTAGTTTACTCATTTGTATTGTGATTGTAGTCCATCACAGGAGTGAGCTTGGAGCGGTGGCTACTTTACAACACACACAGGGACCATGGGGAACAAAAGTAGCCTCCCTCCAGAAGGAAGGACAGTGTCAGCATGAATTCAGAGATGATTTGAGGATCTACAGCTGAGTGATACACAAATAAGATACTTTTTTGTTAATAGTTAAAAGGTACTTCAATGCATTTTTAAGATTTACCTCCCGAGTCTTGTTTCACTTTTATTAGATTTCTTTGGTTCCGCTTGTAGGCTGAACTAAAGAAATCTAACAGATTCCTCCATCCATGCTAAACAGCGTGAATGGCAATTGTATTCTGACAGTGAGCACCCTTTGCTGTCAGAATACATGACCAGTGAATGCAGCTGATTGGATGCAGCCACTGTTCAGCCAAAGCCACTGTTCAGCCAACAACTTTTGGCCCGGTTCTAATGACAAAATAATTCCTGTGAACTGGCCCAAACTCTAACAGTGCATAGCCATCTTTATTGTACTATCAATCTACTTTACCAACAACTGTGAAAGGGTTAAGTAGAAAGATAACCAATAACAATGCAAAGGGACAGCCTTTCCAAGCAATCTATATATCTAGTCAGGTAGGCACTCACATTCATCAAAGTTGTTGGTTCTGTTGATCAAACCCAAGAACAATTTGTGTGTGACCAGAGATTGGCAACTGCAGAATTATACAAGTAGGACTCAGCTCCTGGTATTTGTGCAGCCTTCAGTCTATCATTTAGACCATATAAAGAGAGTGATGTTGCCATTATTAAAATATGCAAATATACAAAATGACAAACGCTTGTATAGACTTGTAGGAAACAGCAAATGATCCTTAACTGAAGGAGAAGATACAGCTCTGGAAATGCGTGTACAGCGAAAAGCTCCAGATCCACGGAGCACAAAGAGGTTTACACATGAAGATTAATAGGATTACAGCCAGTCACGTGCAGCACATCTTTTGTAATGCTTTAGGATTCTGGATTCTATAAAGGTAATTAGAAAACTCGGAAACACCATTTTATCACCAGGATATGTTTTTATTTCCAAGAAGAATACAAAGAACAAAAGAAATCAGTGTCAGAGTTACAATCTATGTGTCCACACAATAGTAGCTTTGTAATAGCTGCCGTATCTGATTGATACATTTCTTATTCATTACTCAGGTCACCCACGTCTGCCAGTCACTCCTTCCACATTAGGCAATGAGAAAGATTTGTTTTCTTTTATCACAATGCTACCTGAAGCCTACTTAACCTGCAGCTCAACACCCTGAACGGCCTGCAAAATAAAAACTACATATTAAAAGTACTATTAAACTCTCAAACCTTTTCAATAATGAATGCAGATCAAACAAATATACATTGCCTAGCAAAGTATTTTTTTTTTCTTCATTTTTGCTGGAACCCTTACAATCATGTTTCTAGACAGCTCCAACTCTCTCATCTCAGCTACCCTGAACTTCCTGTCGAGTACAAGCTCACAAGGGCCAGAGCAGACTCCAGCAGTTGTCCATCTACTAGCATGCAAAGCAGATGAGTGCGTCTCAGAAACGTGCAGTTGTGCACAATTGCAGAGAGCGATTGCTGCGCGGCCCCATTGATTTCAATGGGGTACATTCGCGCGGCAATCGCAGGGGGGGGGGGGGCAATTGCCCTTTTGTTGCGGAACCGCAACATTGCCTAGCAAAGTATTTTTTTTTTCTTCATTTTTGCTGGAACCCTTACAATCATGTTTCTAGACAGCTCCAACTCTCTCATCTCAGCTACCCTGAACTTCCTGTCGAGTACAAGCTCACAAGGGCCAGAGCAGACTCCAGCAGTTGTCCATCTACTAGCATGCAAAGCAGATGAGTGCGTCTCAGAAACGTGCAGTTGTGCACAATTGCAGAGAGCGATTGCTGCGCGGCCCCATTGATTTCAATGGGGTACATTCGCGCGGCAATCGCAGGGGGGGGGGGGTACATGTACCTTTGTTTGCGATACACGACGCGCGGCTGTTTTAGCCATGATCGTGTTTGATTGCACGGGCAGAATTGCGGCACAATCCGCCCGGTTCAACTGGGGTGCCTTTAGTAAATAATGGCACCCACAGCGCGATCGTTGGTGGTGGGCGGCTCCATGACCGCGCGGCAATCGGTGCGGTATTGTGCACGATTGCGACGCATTCACAGATCGCCCAGGTGTGAACCTAGCCTAAAACAGGATATCAGGACCAGTGCTCAGAGGACCAGCTGATTCTGCAAGAAACAAAACTTTTAAACATCAGGAAGCAGCATCCATTGTAAGTGATGTCATCAGCAAGAACACACATTTTTCAGGCGCTCCCATTTAAAAGTCTATGAGGCCAAAAGTGCATCATTCTGTTCCCGTACTACAAGTCGGCTGATGCTTAGGTGACCCTACTGAAAACGTCCCATAAACTTGGTGGTCTCTATTTATCTCTCTCATTTATGGAGTTTGCTTGATAGCATTAATCAGTTCACAAATTGATTTCATTGGTTGGTATCTTTTGAGGAAGCAGACATATAAATACACAAAGCGAATATCCCAGGGTGATATGACACAGAAAAAACACAGGGCAAGTTTCTTAAAAATGAGAGCTGACCCGGACAGGTTCTCAATGCATTCCACTAGGGGATAAAGAAACACTCCTCATCACCAGAAGCTTGTAGGTCCAATGTTATACGCCTGTCTAATAAGGATTTGTACAGATCATTGTGTGCTAACCCCATCTTGTTCCTATCACCTGTAGATATGTCCAGCAAACTCATGCATTCTTCCTCATCTACAAACCTGGCCATCCCCACATAATACATTCTGGAAACATTTGTATCTTTCCCTTCATATACATAGGAGCAGTACTTTTCCTTTTAACTGTACCCCAGAGAAATCTATGAATCAGTGGCAAGCATCAGCGTTCCCTTCCCTGGGGAATCACAGCTACCAGCTTTAGGCTACGTTTAGGCAAAACAAAGACAGTGAAACAAGCTACTGTGTAAGAAGATTCCATTAAAAAAAGTAATTTCCTTATAAATGGCGGCCATTTCTGCTTCTAGAAGAGGATTGTAAGCAACAAGCGTTTAAGTTCTTACATCCAAACAATAGTTTACAAGGCATGTGGTAGTATGTATAATATGCCAGCAATGGATACAAGAAAACTGGTACCGTCTGGAGGCCTCATCTAGAAATAGGCGCAATCTGTTACTTACCTCTTTGCCAACATGTGTAAATATAAGCTGTCCATTCATTCACAAGACACAAAGTATCCACATTCATGTTATATACTTCTGAAATAATATACAGGCTACACCACCACATAGAAAGGCCAGACAGGGGCAACAGCTTGTGTAGCCAATTACTACAATTTACTTCAAAACCTGACTGACTCCACAATAAGTATACGGCCATTTATAATAAAAAGAAAGCCAAAGAGCCCATGAAAGCCAGCCAAGACCGCAGCCGCCCTGCAAGACATGGTCAGGGACGGCAGCCGCCCTGCAAGACATGGTCAGGGACGGCAGCCGCCCTGCAAGACATGGTCAGGGACGGCAGCCGCCCTGCAAGACATGGTCAGGGACGGCAGCCGCCCTGCAAGACATGGTCAGGGACGGCGGCCGCCCTGCAAGACATGGTCAGGGACGGCAGCCGCCCTGCAAGACATGGTCAGGGACGGCAGCCGCCCTGCAAGACATGGTCAGGGACGGCAGCCGCCCTGCAAGACATGGTCAGGGACGGCAGCCGCCCTGCAAGACATGGTCAGGGACGGCAGCCGCCCTGCAAGACATGGTCAGGGACGGCAGCCGCCCTGCAAGACATGGTCAGGGACGGCAGCCGCCCTGCAAGACATGGTCAGGGACGGCAGCCGCCCTGCAAGACATGGTCAGGGACGGCAGCCGCCCTGCAAGACATGGTCAGGGACGGCAGCCGCCCTGCAAGACATGGTCAGGGACGGCAGCCGCCCTGCAAGACATGGTCAGGGACGGCAGCCGCCCTGCAAGACATGGTCAGGGACGGCAGCCGCCCTGCAAGACATGGTCAGGGACGGCAGCCGCCCTGCAAGACATGGTCAGGGACGGCAGCCGCCCTGCAAGACATGGTCAGGGACGGCAGCCGCCCTGCAAGACATGGTCAGGGACGGCAGCCGCCCTGCAAGACATGGTCAGGGACGGCAGCCGCCCTGCAAGACATGGTCAGGGACGGCAGCCGCCCTGCAAGACATGGTCAGGGACGGCAGCCGCCCTGCAAGACATGGTCAGGGACGGCAGCCGCCCTGCAAGACATGGTCAGGGACGGCAGCCGCCCTGCAAGACATGGTCAGGGACGGCAGCCGCCCTGCAAGACATGGTCAGGGACGGCAGCCGCCCTGCAAGACATGGTCAGGGACGGCAGCCGCCCTGCAAGACATGGTCAGGGACGGCAGCCGCCCTGCAAGACATGGTCAGGGACGGCAGCCGCCCTGCAAGACATGGTCAGGGACGGCAGCCGCCCTGCAACAAGACACGGTCAGGGACCGCAGACATGTAACAGCAGAAGGCCAAAGATTATGGGCATGCTACAAAAGATGGTTTGAGACTGCGAGTATGCTGTAGGGGTTGTTGGAGAATGGGGAAATGTTTCAGGAGACATAGAATGGAGACTCATTACATAAGACTGCTAGTAAAGGGTTCTGAGGCCCACACAGAAAACCCCCAAAAAGGGCTGCAGGTTGGGGACAGGGGGTGTAGACATTGTGGCACTGATCATTTCTTGCCCTACTGGGCTGATTGACTAAATAAGTTATTTTGACTTTTCGTTGCTGTATGCTTATTGTGGTTCGGAGACCCAGAATTATGGCAACCACAGTGAGACAAGAAGCATGTTCAGGAGGTCACTCCACTTATTTCACTCATGAGCAGTGTACATTACAGAGTCACACTATTGCCTTGCAGCAGTTATTCAGAGAGGTGCCCCAACACACACAGACAGTGGATAAAAATGCAGCTGATCTATAACATCTAATCTGAACACTGAGTTGTGGAGCACTGCACTACCATCATTAGTGCTGCTACATTGTTTTGCCCATGTGGAGAACCCAGTCAGAATGTGCGGGCTGTGTTAACGCAACTCGCCTCAAAACAAGAACAAACATGCAATAACATGTGTGTAAGCACCCCGATAGTATGAATGGGTCCCAAGTGTTAGAATAGGATCGAGCTGGCCACAAAATACTAGATATTCATACAAGTTTTCAAATGAAAAATCTTGTCCGGTCATTTCATAACGCCATCAGACAATGACAAATGAGGTTTGACATTAGATTTTGGAATGAATGGAGTTTCCACATTTAAGGTTACAATTTTGCTCTTTAAGAACATTTCCATGCTGCTCCTTCCGTTTCTTTGTCACTACAGTCAAAAACCTCAAAAATTGTTCATTTGACCCCATCAAGTATGGTGTATGGTCAGCTTATTACTTATTTGGTAATAGTGTCTTCATGGATGATCCATATGCCAGGTAAAAGGACAATGGACATACATACACAAGTGTTTTCAATGCATTTTGTGTGACCCTCCTTCACAGAAATGAGCCAAGTAGAACAATTGTCTGGCAGTAGTTTCACTCAGTATTGATGTGTTAATTGGCCAAAACCACACATTCCTGTGCACAGGATCAGCCCTTCTACTGACACTTGTCTTCAGTTTGGAGTTTAAAGAAGAACTCCGGGCAAAAAATCTTAACCCCTTGTAGAGGGGCTACCCCCTACACTGTAAGGATTAAGTGCTTGTTTTGTATACGGAACTAAACAACGATATACGAACCTGAACCACAATATTGGCTAGCTGCTGGACGGGTCCCTTCAGCCTCGCTCCAGGGATGGAATGTACCTCAGCATACTCACGTCCTATACACTGTATTGGACGTGATGACTCAGTGGACCAGCTGGAGGGACGGTCTAGCAGCCAGCCGGGATCATGGTTCCGTTGAGTATATCCATTATTTTAATTCCGTACGCAAAACAAGTATTTAACCCTTGCAGCGCAGGGGTAGCCCCTCTACAAGGATTAAAGATGCAAGCTTTCAGGGTGTCCATTTTATACAAACTGAAGAACAGATCCAAGGCATCCCAAAAGCTTGCATCTTTAATAACTTAAAGTATATTTCCACTTTTCTGGAATCTGGGGCAAGTGCAGACAATTGTCATGTAAATGGACAATAGAATTCTAAAGAGTAGTGTACACAATCTTCATGAATTCCGCCTGTATGGTAATAAACTGTCCCTCAGTTAGTCCCTTATCAGCTCGCAGTCATTTATTCTAACCACTAGAATTTGCCTATAGATTCCTATGTCCAATCCTGCTCCACAAAAAGCTAAATAGGCAAGACATCTTTTTTTATTTTCTTTGATAATTTTTCGTTAAGCTTTGTGAATGGGAACATATAACAAACATGTAGAGGGGGTTCTCAAATTAGGCAGTAAAGTGGAAATGCCCTTTAAGTTAGGGTGCCCACACACCTTACGATAATCGTGGGAAATCCCGCGATCGTACGATTATCGTAAGGTGTGTGGAAGCCGTGCAACCTCTACTACTGTAAGGTCGCACGACTTTTAACTTACGAACATGTTCGAAAACACGCCGAGCATCGTACGATGTTCGGCGGGTGTGTAGTATGTTCGTACGATAAAGGTCGGACAGGTCGGTGTGCGCAAGCGCACACTGCCCGTTCGGCATTGCTGTCATCGGAAAGCCCGCCCCTCATGGGGGGCAAGGTTTGCGATCATCGCAAGTACGATCTGCCTGTCCAAGATAGGCAGATTGTACGGTTTTTTTAAGTACCTTACAACCATCACAAGACAAAAGTCTTGCAATGGTTTTAGGGTGTGTGCCCAGCATTAGGAATGGGTTCACTCAAAGATTTTTTTTTCGTTCAGCCTGAGGCTAGGTTCCCACCTAGGAGACTCCAGACCGCAAGGCAATCCGTGCAGTTTTGTGCACGAAGGTGTTAACTGATCGCGCTGTGGGTGCCATTATTTTCTAATGGCAGCCCAGTCGTGCCAGGCGGATCGTGCGGTTTCATGGCCCAATTCCGCCTGTGCAAGTGAACACGATCACGGATAAAATAGCCGCACAGTCGGTACTTGTATCTTTTTTTTAGCGATTGCAGCGCGGATGTCACCCCATTGAAATCAATGGAGCTGCGTGGCAATCGCTGTGTGCACTAGCACACGATCGTGCGTCGCGTGTGCCCTGCAGGTGTGAACCTAGCCCGACGGAAAAAAATCTGACCGATTGCTCAGTTCCAGCTAAGGCTGCTCATACACTGATCTATTCTGTTCATTCAACCCGCAGGCTGAACGGAAAAAATAAACCCAATTCCTCCATCAACGCAAACAGCGTGTCGAACGAGGAAAAGCGCGTCGATCGAGGTATTCCGACAGGCTGCCAGCTCCTGTCGGAATACCCGAACAGAGCAGGCATCTCATTGGCAGCCGTCTCTGATCGATCGAAGATTTTCCCACTGGCTCCTACGATCAGCTGATCGGGGGATGCCAACCGAAAAGAGTTCCGACAGCGGCACACACTGTGCGAATTTCGTCCGGTTCCTCAAAAACCGTCCAAAATTCAAAGTGTATGGGCACCTTAACAGTGTGGGTGCACAAAACTCCCACAGTGTCCTTTGTATTGTAACAAGTGCCGCTGTTAGAATACCTGAACAGTGCATGCAAGCATTGTTAAGGCCGACAATTGTCCACAAAAGTCCATTGAATGATCAATCTAATGATGGACTTTTGTGGAGGAGATAAGGCCCCCCCATGGACCAAACTTCAGCCGATTCCTGCTAACACAGCACAATACTACTTCAGCTGACTTCAAACTGTCCCTGTGATAAGTCAAAGGAAATACAGAAAGAAATCTTAAGAGGAAAGAGATACTGATATGATGGAGAGAAGTGCTCCGAAACCACAGCTTATCTGTGTGGCAACACTCTCAGAGTTCTCTGACAGGCCGCCCTCTACAATTGTGACAGTGCAGTCTTGCAGATATAAATAGACAATGCCTCTCCTGCAGAGTTTTAAAGTGCCAGGCAAGGCAAAACTATACTTTAAATGCAAGTACACAAATATACACTGTACATGTCCATATAGCTACCCAAGCATGACATAGATTTTGGATCACAGACAACATTTATTCACCTGATTTAAAGGAAACGTGTATTGAGAGACAAGGAGCCTGCCACTGCTGATCTCCTTCTAGCAACGCTTGTTGTCCAGCTCATTTTGGCCTCAATAGTTTCTAAGGCTCTGACCTGAAATCAGCATGCAGATCAGGGCAATCAGAATCTGCATACTGGTTGTAGGTCAGTGACTAAGAAAGTACTGAAGCGCCTGGAACAGAATGACAGCCAGTGAACAAATATTTTCAAAGGCGAGATCAGCAATGGCAGGTTCCATACGTCCTCAGTACAGGTCTCCTTTAAGAAAATGTTTGTTTTAATTCTGTTTACTTGCCATCAATAGCAATGCTAAAATCACAAATCAGCCCCTAGGTTAAAGAAATATTCCACTTTCTGCAAAAAGCAAATAAATACATCCGTACTGTAAAGAGAAAAAAAATATATTTTGCATTGGAGCCTGCAAAGCATTGCAATCATGATCAGAGGATCGTGGATGCAATGCACAGGCTCCTGCAGACTATTCCTTCAGGTCAGGTCCATACAAACATACAGACCTTCAATTATGGTGCTGGAGATGGACTTCAAGTGCGGTGACGTCACTTCAACTCCATTGGGATCTACGAGTTCCTTTGCTGCAGTGGCAGACAGAACTTGTAGTGTTTACATTCACAGACGTGCCTATGTGGGCAGAGCCATGAAACATAAAAAAATACAAGAGCCTGAGGAGAGAAGCACCCCACAAGGGGGGGGGGGGGGTGGCAA
>NW_017306836.1:1051070-1062522 GCF_000935625.1 Nanorana parkeri
CCCCGCCCCCCGCAGGGAGCCCCCCCCCCCCTCCCCTGTCCGATCCTCCAGCGCTTACTGACTGAACAGACGGGAGGGGGCGGGTATAGCTGGCTCTGCCTCTAGATAAGCAGAGCCAGCTGTCACTCACGCAGCTGGGTGGATCCAGACAGAATTGTTGGGATCCGTCCCGGCTGCGGCATCTCAGTATACTGTGAGCATACTGAGCTTAGGGTGACGGTAGGACGCTAGTTTGTGTTCTCCCGATACCCTTAGAACTATGGGGAAAAGCCCTTACCTCATAGTTCTCCTTTAAGGTGGAGTTAGCTTTAGGAAAACACCCAGGGGCACATTAACATGCAGGGACTGTGACATTCACTACAAGTGAATCTTCTTGCTGAATGTGTTTCAAAGTGACAGTAAACTCAGGGAGTTACATCTTAAAAATTCAAGTACCCTAACTACGGTAGTAACAAAAATGTATCTTATTTGTGTATAACTTGAACTCTTCTCCTGGTCCCAACTCTCATTTTTAATGTGACACTAAACTCATGAGTTAAATCTTAAAAATGCATTTGAGTGCCTTAACTATTAGCAAAAATCTAGCTTCTTTGTGTATCACTCGGCTGGAGAGCCTCAAATCATCTCTGAATTGGTGCCGACACTGTCCTTCCTTCTGGAGGGGGGCTACTTTTGTTCCCCATGCCACCACCAGCCACCACTCCAAGTTCTTTCCCATGATGGACTACAATCTCAATACAAATAAGTAAACTAAACATGAGATTGTAGTCCATCACAGGAGCAAGCTTGGAGTGGTGGCAGCTTTACAACACACGCAGAGACCATGGGGAACAAAAGTAGCCCCCCTCCAGATGGAAGGACAGTGTCAGCGCCAATTCAGAGATGATTTGAGGATATACAGCCGAGTGATACACAAAAATGGATACATTGGTGTAACTAGTTAGGGTACTTGAATTTCTTAAGATTTAACTCTTGAGTTTAGTGTCACTTTATTGTACAGTGAATGATTCCCCACCACGTAATAAATGGACCGCTTTACAAAAATCAACCCGACAATGTTGTGTCTATAGAAAATCTGTGCCAATTGTGAATTCATATGAAATGATGGCAGCGGGGACACCAGAGCTCTCAGAACATGTTCAGCATCCCTGTGAAAGAAAAGTGACAGTTCTCTGTAGAGTGGAAGTAGTGTAAACAATCTTTATTACTCCAGATAAGATGGCCCATATATGACTCTAATCTCCCTGGTAAACAACACACAGCTTGAAGCAATACTAATAGACCCCATACTACTGCAACCCTCATCCAGCACACGATCCGCACTCTTCTACTATGACAGACTTGTGTCCTGTACATCTGATGTGTGATTTAGTTACAAAGGAAACAACTGCATGTGACTTGCTGATCTGATGTGAAGGTAATCCTCTGCAAATGTGCCAGGCAACAAAAAAGCGGCAGATGCCCATCATCAACACTAAGTAATTAGGTGCCAAGTGTGTGTTGAGGGACAATTACTGACACTGGTCACACCACCACAGTAAGTTTGTCATGTTCAGTATGCTATACTCTGCATACATCAGTCGTACATGAAGACTTCTTGTCAGCTTTACCTAACAAAGGATCTGAAAGAACTTTCCCATAACAATGAAATAATCCCTCTCGCTGTCTAGGTTTCGCATGGGTCAAAGACCCGTGGTTTAGCCGCCATGGTAAAAACCCTTGGTGTGTGGCTATTACTGAAGTCCATGTAACTGGTGATGACATGTCAAGTGCCCCATCAACGAACATGGGCTGCAATTTAACTGAATCTCCTAGTATGGAGACATCTTTGGGAAAGGGAAGTCTGGTTGCTAAGAGAACAGGAAGTCTAGTTGCTATGGGAAAAGGAAGCTTGGTTGCTATGAGAACAGGCAGGAAGCCCGGTTGCTATGAGCGACCCTGACAGTTCTCCCAGTAAACATCAGACAATGAAAGGAGAATCTGGCAGGATGTTACAAGAAACACAAGCAGATGTCATTTCTGACAATCTGACAAAGGCAGCCCAACCAGAAGTGTTCTTTTTAGGAGACGTTTTACCAACTCAAATAAAGTCAGATACAACAAGACTTAGGCTTATGGGGCCAGACAGTGACACCTCTCTATTCTGAGAGCTGTGTGATCCAAACTGGGGGCCCACAATGTCTTGGGTTCACTGAACACCGGAGTGGGAGCAAAATCACCCAGGGGGGCCCCGGAGCCAGTGCACAATCACCTAAGGGGGCCCTGGAGCCAGTGCACAATCATCTAGGGGGGCCCCAGAGCACAATCACCTGAGGGGCCCCAGAGCACTAACTACCCCCTGGGGAGTCCAGGGCACAGAAAGACACAACTTTGTGCTGACACAGGATAATACTAAGCAGCACTGACTTGGACCCCAGCTGTCAGCCTAAGCCGGGCTCGTCCAGCAGACAATCACACAGACACTTCAGAGTACATACCTGAGGACTCCTGTCAGCCGGGGGCTTCATCACAGACTGTCTGAAACTATTATCCACATAGGACGCCATGCCGGCGGCGACGAGTAGCCAGGAGTCCGTGTCACAGTCCGCCCGGGTCACAGTCCTCCCGGGTTACAGAGCCCGGGTCACAGTCCTCCCGGCTGCTACACTGCAGACACACAAACTAGTCCGGAGTTGTCGGCTGTATCTTGCAGTGATGAAAGTGCGGGAAAGAGGCACAGCCTGGCACTCATACACACCCGAGCGGGCACATCCCCCCCGCGGGCACACACTGGGGTCTCAGCACTGCAGCCATGGTGAAAGGGGCACACAGGAGCATCGCACAGGGCAGGAAGAGGGTGGGGAAGTGGAAGACGTGCAGCCCTCCTCTTCCTTCCCCTTCCTGTGCTCCTTAGCGGACACTTGTCGGCTCACTGCTGCCCCCGGGCGGCTCGCAGAGGAAGTGCAGGATCCGTCCAGACAGGTGGGGCGGGGATGCAGACTCCTGGAGGAGAGTCGCCTATTGTCTGATCGTACACTGGGCTTCATGTCATGTGTGAGGCCGGAGTGTACAGTCACTGGAGGATGTGTCAGTGTCACACAGGGCTGAAGGGAGTCATATGCTGAAAGAAGAATATGCTGGCTGTCATTGCTGTCCTCTTCTTCTACATGTGCTCTTTGTCTGGCTGTCATTGCTTTCCTCTTCTTCTAGATGTGCTCTTTGTCTGGCTGTCATTGCTGTCCTCTTCTTCTAAATGTGTTCTTTGTCTAGCTGTCATTGCTGTCCTCTTCTTCTAGATGTGCTCTTTCCCTAGTTGTCACTGCTGTCCTCTTCTAGATGTGCTCTTTGCTTGGCTGTCATTGCTGTCCTCTTCTTCTAGATGTGCTCTTTCGCTAGCTGTCACTGCTGTCCTCTTCTAGATGTGCTCTTTGCTTGGCTGTCATTGCTGTCCTCTTCTAGATGTAATCTTTGTCTTGCTGTCATTGCTGTCCTCTTCTAATTGTGCTCTTTGCCTGGCTGACATTGCTGTCCTCTTCTTCTAGATGTGCTCTTTGTCTGGCTGTCATTGCTGTCCTTTCCTAGATGTAATCTTTGCCTGGCTGTTATTGCTGTCCTCTTCTAATTGTGCTCTTTGCCTGGCTGACATTGCTGTCCTCTTCTTCTAGATGTGTTCTTTGCCTGGCTGACATTGCTGTCCTCTTCTTCTAAATGTGCTCATTGCCTGGCTGCCATTGCTGTCCTCTTCTTCTAAATGTGCTCGCTGCCATTGCTGTCCTCTTCTTCTAGATGTGCTCGTTCCCTAGCTGTCATTGCTGTCCTCTTCTAGATGAGCTCTTGGCCTGGCTGTCATTGCTGTCCTCTTCTAGATGAGCTCTTGGCCTGGCTGTCATTGCTGTCCTCTTCTTATGTACAGTAAAGCTGACCATAGACGCATTTGATTCTGCTGAATGGGACGAAATTCAAGCTATAGATGATCCTGTCCGCACCACCCGGCTCGACAAAGTTAAATCAGATCTGCATGACAAACTGACAGGCAGATCTAACTGAGCTGCCCATATGAAAGGGGCCTAAATCCATTTCAGCTTAGCAAGTCCAAACTACTTTCCAAAAGGTAATCAGCAGCTTTTGTGTTGCTGGAAATAAAGATAGCACGTATGCAGGGCTGTAACTACAGATCACGGGGGCCCCATAGCAAAAGAATTGATGGGGGGCCCCTGGCAACCTTTCCCTGAGCTTTGAGTAATAATGCCAAGATCCCAAAGACTCCTCTTATACAGCTGGAGTCATCTCTACACTGTAGACTTCAACACCGACCCTTAATCATACTGTACTGTAGTATCTTCACATGTTCTATGCTTAATGCTATAAATACTTGTAATAGATAAATCATGAAATCCAATACTGGGTTCCAAATTGTGCAGAAATGCTTCACAATCCTATGTCAGAACACATACTGTATGTCTGCATATTCTGCCCCTCAAAGAAAAACTCCACTTTTGTTTAAAAAAATAATAATAATGCATTTAAATCTGCTACAGAAGACATTTTGTCATTTCTGTTATTAAAATCGGCCCTTCCATTTTAATCTGAAGCGGCTGTAGTTTTCTAAAACTGTGTAAACTAGTCAATGCGATATGGTAACCTGGAGGCATTCTGTACACCGTTTCTGTATGGGAAGCCCACAGAGGTCATTCCCTGCTTGTGTAAATGGCTCACTCATTATCTCAGATGTCTGCACTAACAAATCAGTCAAATGTTAGGCTTCCCCTCATTAGAACACTGAGAGTGCAGAGCCGTAGCTAGCTCCTTTTGCACCTGAGGCAAGAGCAGAAAATTGTGCCCCCCCCCCCAATAGATGTGTTATGTCACCCAGCGTACACGCTGCCGTACGCTTACCCGAACTACACATCCGTGTGGGTGTCCACGCAGACATATCGCATTGCCTAGTTTACACAGTTTTAGATCCATCCTGTCTGTGTACGAGTACGGACACCCGCAACAAACGTGCAGATCGGGTAAGCGTACGGCCGCATACTCCCATAGAGAAGAATAGGCTGCTGCGTACAAATCACACACAGCACCTGTCCTTCCTGGGAGCAGCCCGATACGGCCGTGCACGCAGCACGGATCTGTACGGGCTGGCTGTTAGTCGTGTGAATGAGGGCTAAGCATGATCCAATTAAATTGGAAGGTAATTCATCGCCGTTTAGCTTCATGACTTCAGACACTGACCTGAATTCAGTATAGAGATAAAGAATTCTGACTGTTAGAGAATTAGACCAGTGGTGATCATTTTTCCTGCTTTAGGGGGCCAGGGGCGTAACAATAGCCATAGCAGCCCATTCAGCTGCTTTGGGGCCTAGGGGTAGAAGGGGGCCCCTTGAATGATTGCAGAAGTTAACCCTGTACCCCCTATGACATTTCCAATCAAAAAGAGCTGACATCAGATGTATAGGAGGAGAGTATGCGGACATCTCTCCTGCTACCTGTCGTTGATTTAGATTTTAAGGGGTCGCCGAGGGGGCCCCATCAAAATTTTGCTATGGGGCCCTATGATCTCTAGTTATGCCCCCTGTTCCATACACCTGGGCCCCAGTATGCCCCTGTGCCTTCAGCGCGTGCCTCCGTGACTCTTTTGTTACCATGCAGGTTCTCACCCGCTTTTACCTGGACTGGACCTCCACTGCGCACCGTGCCTCCTCTGCACCCTATGTGTCTCCAGCGTGTGCCTCCATGTGTCTTTCGTTACCATGCAGGTTCTCACATGCTTTCACCTGAACTGTCCTGCCTCCACTGCGCCCCTTTGCCTCCTGCGCACCTCTGTGTGACTCCTGTGTTACCATACCACTTCATGTATGCTCTGGCTCACTTGGATTGTTCTTCCTTCAGCGGATACAGACTCCTGACTATGACACTAGGAGCCACTATAAAGAATTTTTTTTTTTTATTGCGTAAAAAGGCACCTAGGTAAGGAAAAGACAGCCTACTGTCAGCATGGGCTAAACAGTAAATGCTAAAGGGTTGTATGTGGCCGCAGCTCCACAGGTTGGCCACTAGATTTACAAAGTTAAACCAGACTCAAGCAACTAGCATTGTGAGGAGAAGGTCAGCTACAGCCAGGGCAGCCATCAGAAATTTTGGGGCCCCTTACCCGGCTTTAGGCCGGGCCCCCCCCGCCGTTGGACACGGGACCCACCTGAGAGTGACCCTGCAGAGCCCACCATAGATGCTGCACAGCCCATCTGAGACTGTCTATTGTGGGCTCTGAAGGGGTCTCAGGTGGGCTGGTCAGGGCTGCATCCCTCCACTCCCTCCTCCCTAGCTCCTCTTACCTGCTCACGTGGCCATGTCTCGAAGCTGCTGGAGCGGCAATGCTGGGGCCCTGCGCTGCTAGGGCTAGGCCTCCGCCTCCTCGTCCTTCAACGTCGGCCGATAGTCATGTAAGGGACCAGGGCGGGCCCCCCAGGCTGCCCAGGCCCCTTACATGAGTATCGGCCGTACCCCCCTGATGGCTGCCCTGGCTACAGCAGCTCCCATAATTCTCCCTGTGGCCAAACAGAACAGCAGGGGACTGGGAGAACAGTGAACATGCGCTGCCACAGAAGTCAGCAGTTAGCTGAACCCCTTGCTTTGCCCTGTGCCCAGTTCTTGAAAAATGCCCGTCACCTCTATAGTGTGAACTAGCCCTAAGGTAAAGCTGTCATAAGTCTCTGCAATTCAAACTGAGCATATGATGAAACCATACAAAAGTGAGGTTAACTAGTAACAGATTTTACAACATAATATTGCATTTTAAAATGACCAGTACATTCCCTACCCCCACACCTTAAAGTGACATTAAACCCTCAGATTTTTTAACATAAAACAATACTGTAATGTGTGCCTTACTGTAATCCATGGTTGTTTCCCTTCTCTTTGCTGCTCTTCCTTTTAAATCTGTATTTGTTCTCATGCTGGGCAGAACTTCTGTTTTGCAGCAGACGGCCTTGTCTCAGTAATGGATATATGGTGTCTGTGTGTAGGTTTGCAACCTGAGCCAGCACTACAGGAAGAGGCACTCAGCTGCAAAGGTAAGTTCTCCCCCAGCATGAGAAGAGATAAGGATTTAAAAGGAAGAGCAGCAAAGAGAAGGGAAACTACCTGATCTGGTAGCCCGTTCCCCGCAGCCTCCCTCGTCCTCTGCTCTAGCAATCTAATGACAAAAACAAGCAGTTACCTCTTGCAGACTCTTCAAAAACTTAATTTTTTATTCTGCCTGGAGTTCTTCTTTAACTGCAGTTCCTCAGTAGTTCTAGAAGTACTACACATGTGTATTTATAAGTCTTGTGATGAACAAAGACCTTTAATTAGCAACACACATTAATTACTCAGGTCATGTGGCCGATTAAATGAATTGAAAGCACTGAGTTAATCTAATGTACTGCATAAGTGTATGCTATTTGATTAAAGGGATATGTTGGCAGTCTTGTTGAACAATAACTTTATTGCCACAAGGCATTCTAGCTCTCATTGATCATATGCTCAACTCCCGTCAATAAAGGTGCCTGCAGATATCACAAAGCATGCACATGATCAGATTATTCACAGAACATTTGTATGCCTATAGGCTCCAACTGACCATGGCAGACATGCCTGGCCTACCCTGGTGGCAGCCAGATCATGCAGGAATGTCTGTAGCTACTGTAACAATGCTATCATGGCCAACCAATACCTGATGCTTGTAGGCTGCTTAAAGTAACTCTTTTAGGCTAGGTTCAGATCTGAGCGATCCCAGGATGCACGTCATGGAACCACTCATGTTCGAGTGCACACGGCGATTGATTTTTTAGCCATGATCACGTTCAATTGCACATGCGGAATCACGTGCAATCCACCCGGCGCGAATGGGGTGCCATTAGAAAATAATGGCACTGCCAGCACAATTGGCTGTGGTGGGCAACTCCGTGACCTCCCGGCAATCCACACAGTTTTGTGAACGATTGCCGCGCGGTCAACAAGGTTGTTGAACCCTTTCTTGATTATTCATTTCAGAGGTTGCTGTTGTATTGATGTGTTATGGTTAAGCTCAGTAAAAACAAGATTTCCTCAAGTAAAGAGTTACTTATTGACTCTTTCTTCAAGTATAAATGGAGGTTCTTGAATGTTTAGTAACACATAAACTCTCATTATATGTACTTTATAGACACAGTCTTGCCAAATGCAATAGCTGAAAGGTAAGGGTGACAAAGTTACAGCAGACACCTTCCTCCCCAATGTCAGGCTATGTGCATTGGCATATAGAGGTGTTACCCAGGATGGTGGTCTTACTGGCTGTAGCCTAAATAAACATTCTTAATCCTAGTCTAGGCCTACTCACTCACGGCACATGTATGCCGCATGATTAGTGGGAACAAATTAAGCCTGAAGTCCGTGGTCGGTGGGAGATAAAAAATGCCTAACATTGGTGATTAACGGAAAAAATGCCAGGAGTTGGTGGTCAGAGGCAGGGGCATCCCTAGACTTATAGCCTCCTGAGGCCTGGAAGGGGGGCGCGAGTGGTGATGAACAGGGGGCGGGAGTAGGGGATGATGAATGTCCAGGAGGGATCTCCATCCTGACACGATGTCACAGGAGGCTGGGGGAGAGGTGCGGGGGGGGGGGGGGGGGCACCACTTTCTCTGGCTCTGTCTGGCGTCCCACCCAGCTCACTTACATCACTGGTTGCCAAGAGCTGGATGGGACGCCAGCCAGTGTCCTGCCTAGCTCCTGGCAACCAGTGATGTTAGCAACCTGGGACGCTCTGGCTGGAAATGGAGCGGCAGGTGTGACCCAATGAGATGCCTCAGGCAGCTTCATTATAGGGACGGCCCTTGTCAGTGGGATGAAAAAATGTTCACAGTCAATGACTGAGGAGAAACAAAAATGCTTCAGTGGAGGTATGGATCTCAGGGGAAGAGGGAGGGCATTGGTGATCTGTGGGGGGAAAATGGGGAACCTGGTACTCTGTAGGGGGACATACTCTGCGGAGGGAATGGGGGGGCACTGATGCTTTGCAGGGGGATGGTGGGGAAGCACCTTTTTACTAAAGGTACATGTGAATAGCCCATGTCTGTGCCAAGTTTTAATAACTTATTCCAAGGTACAGCAACCTAATAAACAGTCTCTAAAAATATTTATTGTGCCCCACCAACATAAACCAAAGGAGGGTTCCCCAATATCATAATGTCGAAGCATGCCATGATTTATGTAGTACAATTAAAGTGACACTTAATTATGAACAAAAAATTATCTTATTTGTGCTTCACTCAGCTGTCGATCCTCCAATCATCTCTGAATTGGTGCTGACACTGTCCTTCCTTCTGGAGGGTGGCTACTTTTGTTTCCCATAATCCCTGTGTGTGTTGTAAAGTAGTCACCGCTCCACGCTCACTCCTATGATAGACTATAACTTCAATATTTATACTTTACTTTAATACTTTAATTCAATAAACTAAACGTAGTAGTCCATCATCGGAGCCAGCTTAAAGCAGTACCTACTTACAACACACACAGGGGCCATGGGGAACATAAGTAGCCACCCTCCAGAAGGAAGGACAGTGTCAGGCTGGGTTTCACCTAGGCAACACCTCCCCGCGTGGCATCCGTGCACGATTCCGCATGGATTGCCGGGCGGTCAGGAGTTGCCAAGGTGTGAACCGATCGCGCTGTGGGTGCCATTATTTTCTAATGGCACCCCAGTTGCGCCAGGCGGATCGCGCAGTTTGCCGCCACAATTCTGACTGTGCTTACGAACACAATCACAGCTAACACAGCCGCGCGTCGTGTATCGCAAAAAGAAGGTACATGTACCTTTTTTCTGCGATTGCCGTCTGGATGTCACCTCATTGAAATCAATGGGGCCGTGCGGTCTTCGCTGACTGTATTGTACAGGGCCGCGCTATCCCGGGACACATGTCCCAGGTGTCGTGCGGTGTAGTGCAGGTGTGAACCTAGCCTCAGCATGAATTCAGAGATGATTTGAGGATCTACAGCCGAGTGATACACAAAGAAGCTATATTTTTGTTAGTAATTCCGGTACTTGAATGCATTTGAAATATTTAACTCCAGAGTTTAGTGTCACTTTAAATAAGGAAAAAGTCTAAGTACGGAGGAGTAATGTGATAGAGGAATGTCGGCTGGTTAGCAATAAAATCTAGTCCTTGAACACCTGCATCATGCAAAAGTCATGCAGACACCTGCAAAGAATGTGCTTCATAGCCTCTCTAGGCAAATGTTTTAGGCATTAGCATGAAATTATTACTACAGGTCAGACTGAGCTAAGCACAGGGAAGGCTCGCGACATTAAAATAAGATAATCATTCTCATTAGCACAAACAACATACTGGAAGTACACAGTATACATTTACAGCACAACATAAAAGACATAACAGTGTGATTAGTAAAATTAGTAGTATATTAATGTTCTTGCATATATGTATTTCTTGTGTGTTTTATAAACACACAACAGTAACTACACAGGAAAAATAGATTTTCTTATGTTTTTTTTAACTGCAGCAAAGGAAGACAGCCTCCAGCAACACATATATCAAAATTAAAAAAAGCCAATCCCCTTTTCAAACAGTTTAGATGGGGGCATATTTTCATACAAAACACCATTTCCAACTTGGGAGAGATTTACTAATATCTTGATGGCAGAAAAAGCAACATAAACAAATAAAAGGGCTGTTGTCACAAAAAATATTACATTTAAATAGCTGTATGCAATTACTAAATTTAAAGCTGGCCACACATGTATCAAATTTCTCCACCACTCAGTTCCACAAAAGTTGATTTTTCAATCGTCTTTTGTCGAATTAGCCAGGTGGAAAATTGTGGCCGAACATTGACTGCAGCCAGTCAACTGCAATGAATATTGTGGTTTCCTGGCAGCTGTAGGCGCCGGCTGTTCAAAACACAATAGAAGACAGGGGTGATTTTCCCATCCTTGCTGTTTAGTGTATTGCTAACCTAATGATATACTCATTATGTAAATGTTTTATTTTAGCACAGTTGCAGTGATTGCGGAATAGTATTAACAGTTCACAGTTTGCTTCCACTTGTTGCCTTGTATTGCTTTCTATGGCCTCATTCAGACAGACTGCAGTCGCCACCTCCCTCTGAAAAGCGACCCGTGACCGTGATGGATCACTTTTCAGAGGGCGGTGGAGACGCAGCTGCTTGGTGTTCAGTGCAGTACTGCCACCTCCGGGGGCGGACAGGGAGGGGGTCAAGTTGCCGCACCATGGGCCTCTGGGTTGTACTTGCCCCCTGGGCTAAAAGTTGCCAGTCAGCCCCTGTCCGGAATACAGGGCTTTTTACAAAAAATTTTTAAATCCCGCTGGGATTTTCTCTTGAAGTACCGCACCACAAACAAGTACCCACCAACCTGCAATGCAAAGCATTGGGACCACAGCAATTTGTACAGCACTGTGCAGCCGCAGTGCTACCATTGTAG
>NW_017306836.1:1062546-1073586 GCF_000935625.1 Nanorana parkeri
TAGGTGGGGGGGGGGGGGGGGGGGGGTAAAACCGCACATCAACCGCACAGTTTTCCTGCCCCCTCACCAACTGTGTGAACAAGGCCTTACAAAGACTAGAAGCTTAAAGCATACACCAATCAGCCATAACATAATAACTACCCGCCTAATATTGAGTAGGTCCCCCTTTTGCCACCAAAACAGTCCTGGCACATTGAGGTATGGGCTTCACTAGACCTCTGAAGGTATGCTGTGGTATCTGGCACAAGCGCTGTCAGTAGCAGAAAATGTAAGTCCTGCATGTTGTGAGGCAAGGCCCCTTTCGCTTCACATATGCATTATTGAGCTTTGGCCGCCCATGACCCTGTCACCGGTTTTCTTTCCTTGGACCACTTTTGGTAGGTCCTGACCACTGCAGACTGGGAACATGCCACAAAAGCTGCAGTTTGGGCGTTGTTTTGACCCAGTCGTTTCTCCATCACAATTTGGCCCTTGTCAAAGTCACTCAAATCTATACGCTTGCCCAATTTTTCTGCTTTCAACAAAATAATTTCAGGAACCAAAAGTTCACTTGATGCCAAATATATCCCACCCATTTCCTGGTGCCACTGTAATAAGATAATCATTGTTATTTTTTTCACCTCAGTGGCCATAATGTTATGGCTGATTGGTGTATATGGCGTCCAGGACTGATGGAACCATTGCTTACTTGACAAAAATTCCTTTGATTGGATTCAAAGTCCCAGTACATGTGTGTTGTCAATATTTCCACTTGTGTTTTTACAGGAGCTTACAGCACACAGTTATTGAAATATTCGTTATCTGTTAGAGTTCTGTGCGGTGTATATCCATGTAATCTGGTGCATACTGCATGATGTAATGTGAACATTTAGACCTGGTAAACGTGGAAGATTAAGGAGTTGTCTTTGTTGTGGAAATTATGAAAGGCCTGGGAGATTTAGTTCTATAAATAGGGATATTATCCTCACGCCACACAGACTTTCCTCTAATGCTCTTTACAAAGCACACTCAGCACATAGAGGAAACAATGTAAAAGTTGTTCTCATGTTATTGGAGTTCTATGTAACTGTTTACAAACCTTCTAAAAATGTCATAGTCTTTGTGTGTCATATGTGACCACGAAGTCTGACTCACATATAAGGGAGTGTATGTATATTGTGTTTTTATTACTTGACACTCAATTTTCCATACATCTGTCTGTCTGTGAGATTCATTTTTCAATTTGTTTTAAAGGAGTTGTAAAGTCCCAGCATATACTACCCTGTTATAACATCAGCATTGTAAAAGAAATATATACTGGAGTTGTTTTTTAGCCGCCTCCCAGGAGCTTCCTGGATGTAAAGTGCGGTCTAAAAAGTCCTCGGTTTCCTCAGCTCCATAAATTGATATTAAAGATACTGTCCTCCAAGAATGACAACAGTGTTAAGCAGTCTAAAGACGGCCTGTTAGCCCCTCCCACTCGCGCGAGCCGGAAACTACCAAAATTTAAAAACAGGCAGCGATGCCTGTTTACATACAAGCGATACACCAGCTGTAGAGCCGGTGGATCGCTTGTATGGGGTGCCCTACGTGACCCCGTCTGTTATATTTTACCAAAAAAATTGGGTAATAATAAATTATAACATAATGTAAAAAAAACACCTTTTTCTATTTTCAAAATGTTCAGTAATTTTTCCTTAATATAGTAAAAAATAAAACCCCCCAGTGGTGATTAAATACCACCAAAAGAAAGCTCTATCTGTCCCCAAAAAATGGTATAAAATTCATTTCAGTACAGCGTTGCATGACAGAATAAATGTCAGTCAAAGTACCGCAGCACTGAATACTGAAAAATGGCCTGACCAGGAAGGGAGGTGTAAACACTTGGTCTTCATATGGTTAATGCAATCAAAGCTTACTTGAAAAAATCCTTTTATGTAGTGAGTGCTGCCTTCTGTCTGACCATCACTTTCATCAACTTCCTGGATTCCCAGTGTGCTTTGTGTCTCTTTCCTTGCTGCTTGATGTGACACAATCTTAATTTCTCAAGATCACATATCCCATCATGTATAGGTTCCAGCAAGCAATGGTAATGTTACATTGTTCAGACACTAAGTTGTAGTTCAGATGGCAAGCTTTGTGAGAGTTTTTCGTAAGGAAGTGCATATTCACAGTGTTGCGTGAAATCGTGTCAGTGCTTTAAGGAAGTACATTCTATGGGCATCTTCAGTAAGTACGTTTACAAAACTTCTAGATCGATTATTAGGGGTGGGATAGAACTTATAGAAATTAAATATAGAATTATAGAATTAAATATTTGTTTTTTAGATTTTATTCATGGATTCCCTTTATAGAAATCCAGTCATCACTGGGCTTAGTCAAAAATGATGTGGGATTATAGTCAGCACAATTTATTACAATATAATTACATAATATATCAATAAATGCCACAACTTAAATAATGACAAATGGACAAGAACTGGATATTAATTGGCCACGGCCTTTATTAATAGAAATAATATAACATTAATACTTTATTGAACCAAATAAAGAACCAAATAGTAAACAACAAAACCAGCTTAGCCACTACGACTCAAGCCATAAATATAAAGTGACACCAAAATATACTCCACCAGCCAGTGACGTCAATAAAGGGAACAGGCACCCACCCTGGTTATGGCCAATTCTTCTAAGTCAATGTGCTTAAAGGATAAACAACCAATATCTTTTAAACTTATTTAAAGCATTTGGTTGAGTCACTTCCGTATCTTTTCAAGATGTTTTAGCTGGGCAAAGTTAAGCCAAAGCAAACGAGGCACAATTTCGGAAAAGACAATAATTAGAGGAAAGGATTTTATGTTACATATATCACTTTTATTATGAAAGAAAATATCCAAAGTTCTATGTGTACTTACATCGCTGCTACCCAAATTAATAAGAAGAATAGAGGGGGTTGGCCAGACCTTGAATAAAGACCAAAACAATAAAAAACATTTCTTCCAACGCAAGTCCCTCCTACCTCCTCCTTCTAGTAGCACACTTACGAGCCCAGTGTATAAAAGAGTAGCCAATATACAAAAGTATACAATTATCCTCAGACCTAAAAGAAATAAAGATTAATCAGGTCTGACATACGTCTTATAGCAATCAGACTGCCACCTCCCAATATTACAAATCGAAACAGAGGGAAATCCTAATTGTGCCTCTGTCATGTCAGCTCCGATGCGGAAAGAATGGGATGTAATACATGTCGAACTAAGACCAAGGAATTCTTAGCATCTATTTATAACCGAAGACAATTGAAATTTGGTAAGGGGGTAAGGCAGGGAAGTCCATTTCCGAGGCCAGCATCTTGAATTTCGAAAACTGGAAACAGGATAAAGCATCAGCTGTTACATTAAGACAACCAGGAATAACCAGTTTTGAGGAGAGGCAATTTAACGCAAATAGAACTCCCTTGATTTTTCGCTCGTTCCTAAATTGGGCACCCCACAACTCAACTGCAACCACTATGGGGAACAGTTCCAAAGGAACCACATGAGAAATAAGACCTCCAGAGACCCACTCGTCATTTTAAGGGCCACAACACCAATGTGAGCGCCAAATGGCTGCAAAACCCAAAGACCCAGCCGTACCCGCTGACAAACAAAAATCCTTAGATGTAATAAATTCCTTCTGCCGTTAAGATGTTACATTAAAAAAAACTAAGGAAGGATGTTAGTCCTGCAGATGTTAGTCCAGAATGTTAGTCCTGCAGCCCAGCACAGTAAGTCTCTCTCATTAGTTACCAACCTTCCCCAGCCGTCCGTTCCGCTAGTAAGCGCTGGTGGATCGGAGCGGGGAGGGGGGAATTCAGGCCCTCCCCGGTCACGGCAGAGAGCCGTGACAGGATTAAGAGGTGAGCAAACGCCGGTATGTGTTCGCTCACCTCCCGATCTACTGAGCCGACCTGTGACAGTCTCATTGTCACAGGTCGGCTAGAACTATGAGGTAAGTGAAAAGCACTCACCTCATAGTTCTCCTTTAACATAAGTCTCGTTATCAGCCCCAGACAGAGCAGTGTCTGTAGAGGAGCCACTCACCACAGAGTGGCAATCTTCCGTGGCAACCTCACTGGACATTCTCCCCACTGGCCACTGCTCTGACTGCTGTCCTTCCATGCATGCAACCACATCATCCCAAACACCACAATTTTTGGTTACACACACATCTTCTGGTATGTCTACCCTTACCAGCTTGTCTGGCGCCACATCACCTTTACATTGTTCCTGGGTCTCAGACAAAATCTCTGCTGTTCTCACGTTTTTACTCGGCCCTTCTGCGTTTTGGAGGAAATCCGCTGCTGCAGCCTCCGTGCCCTCTTCTATTAGCTGGCTAGCAGCCCCTCTGACTGGAACAGCAGAAATTTTGTTCGCCCAGTCCTTGTTGAACTCAGAAATATTACACACTAGTATACCATTCTTGTTGTTATCCAGGGTCTCCTCCACCATCTCTGCAGCTTTCTGCTCATCACTCGGCCCTTGTACCTCCTGAGGGGAAACTGCTGCTACCACACATGTGCTCCCATCTGCACCAAGGCTAGCAGCCCCTCGATCAGGAACTGCAGAAATAGTCTCTGTCTTAGAGTTGCAGGCAGAGACCCCCTTTAACACAGACAGTATACTCTAGGTCAAGCTTTCCCAATCCACCCATTCTGTGCTCCCCTCAAAGGCACCCGGTGACATTGAAGCCATCAGAGAGGGAGACACAGAAGGCTTTGGCAGCTGAAAAGCAGACAACCTGCTTAAACCTTCAGTTGCTAACACAGGTAGAGTGACCAAGTCCTCTTGTACATCTATTTTAGTTTAGTTTTTTTATTTATTTAGTTACCATACTCTCATTATTGTTCCTGTTACCCATCAGGCCGGCACAACAGTTATCGACAAAATACACGCTTATCTTCAGCACAGATAACAAAACAAAGATGTCTCACAGACTTGTTGTATTAAGTCCCAAACCGGAGGGAATCCCTTCCCCAGAATGTTAGTCCTGCAGCCCAGCACAGTAAGTCTCTCTCATTAGTTACCAACCTTCCCCAGCCTCCCCTGGCTGTTCCACCTGCGTCCAGCATGCACAGCGAGTCTGCTTGTTGACATGTGCCTCCTGCACACCCACACACTACGTGTGCCACAGGCCCTTTTGGCCTCTCCAGCCAGACTCCAGCATCACATGTACGACTGCACCCCTGACTGCCCCTTCCTATCTGTCCAGTCTCTTAATAGGGCTGTTATCAGCTTCCTGGACAGTCTGGCCGGGCAATTGGCTGCACCTGGCCCCAGGACTTGAGATTTCATCCCACCAAAGACTCTTAGAAATCTCCAGAGACCCATATCTCAGTTATATTCCAGAAAACCCAGAAAGAACTGGACACCCAACTCCTTCCCTGTAATACTATATATTTTCCGGACCCTCTCAGCCCCTCTGGCCGAGAGTCCTGGGCGCCAAACACACCAATCACCATGGTGACTGGGCACTGCCCTGTCACAATAGGTAAAAGCCGAACAGCTGAATGGATGTCAGCTTTAGCCAGCAAAGCCCCCCTACCCAAAGGCCTAATCCTGGTCAGTGCGTCACCAATGGACGCATAGGAAACTGACGTGAAATCAGGAGAGATCTCATCATTTAAAGAACCACATTCGGGAAAGATAAATGATGAATCAATCTGAATGCGCCAGGTTCCTTTTTAGGCACCAATCCCAGCAGGCATATCCTAATGTTAAAGAAAGGTGGGTAATAAAAAGGGGCCCACAATCCTACCTAACACTATTTATTTTAAAAGCGTATCTCTAACTACTTGTTCAAAACCAGTGACTGAGCTAAGGTTGTCCGTTAAAAGGCAACCCGGGGCAGAAAACGGGGGAAGCTCAAAACCGAACGAAAAACCATTAAGTAGAAGAACCGCTGTCTTGCTGTCTGGGTAGATTGACAGCCAAGGAAGAATGTTTTGAACAATCACTGGAGTTTGAGCTAATTTCCTGTTTGTTGGCTAGCTAATTTCTTAAAGCACTTTGACACTGGATGTTGACCAATAGAAAATGTACACTCATGTTTGTACTTACATGCAGTGTGCCATTTACAAATACCATCATTATAAGCAAATCACAGTCCTTTTTTTTTTATAACCAGAAACAGGCTACGTCCAACTGAACTAACGGTTTACTGTCCTCTTCTTTTACAGGTACCAACGGCTGTGTGACAACTGACGAGGCACGAAGCAACTGCACAGACTCATTGGTTTAATGAATGTAAGCAGGTACACATGCATGCAGCTGCATGGCTGACATAATCCCAAGATGGGAGCATTGCATGTGTCTCTGCTCCCATTTCATTTATCTTTGATAGACTGTGTGCTATGGCACCAAATAATCTTCAAAAACTTGGAGAATGAATCATTATCTCACATGGTCATCTAGACAGCAACATATCAGCTCCAGTTACATGGGGTTGTTAGCACCTGGCTCATCAGATGGTTGTATGAATATAGTGTTACATTATTTCTCTCCATATTTCAGGCATCATGCTTTATAACTGTGTATAATGTGACACCATCTTGTTGTTGCCTTTACATGTTTGAGTCACGTGACCTGGATCTGCTTCATCAGCTTCTCTCCAGCATCTAAAGCTGGAGAGTGACACAAGAATGCGGAAGTGATGTAATATACATCACTTCCGCATTCTGACAGCGGAGAGGGGACCGGAGGGAGGTCGTGTACCAACCTCCCTCTGATCCCCTCTGACAGGGGCAGTATGCTGGTCCCGGGCCCGCACCGGGCACAGCGGAGCACGGGACCAGCGTGACAGCGGGAGGGAGGACGCATATCCCGGGACCTCATACAAGCGATCCGCCGGCTCCATAGCCGGCGGATTGCTTGTATATTAATGGGCATCGCTGCCTGTTTTAAAATATCAGCATTTCCCGCTCGCGCGCGCGCGCAAGGGGGCGTGGCTGAGCGGACGTCTAAAGACGCCCGCTCAGATGTAGAGAGCTCCTGGTCGGCCATTTTTTTACAACGGCCGGCCAGGAAGTGGTTAAGCTTATAATATGCAAGGTCCCAAAGCACATGCAGATGTTTACTTACAGTATCTTGTATACAGTATTTACTGTATATGTGTTTGGTGATTGGCTCATTGATTTTGCACTGATGTATATATGTTTGCTGCATTTCTGCACTTGTTATCAAATTATTTCCTGATAATTATCATATAAAGGGCCCCTCACAAACCTCACATTTTCCTGTGACACCATGATTATCTAATTTCAACAAATACGTATTGATAATGATATTGGTGTGCTGTTGACTTACTTTTTTCTCTGTATAAATACCGTGCCATCCGTTTGTCACTGCAAAACCCACCAGAGAGTACAAGGGACACATCGGTCGGGTATGCGATGGGACATCCATAGGCACCTTTTTTTTTAATAAATCGCATTGCACCACAATGCATGGTAATAGGTTACCATGCGATGTGGAGCGTTGCAACACACATGGGATGGCTAGGTGCCATTAAAGAATCTAGAAATTAACCCTTGCAGGGCGGGGTAGCCCCACTGCTTGTTTTAGTCTAGAGTAGGGCTCAAATAAAAAAAATATACTTACCTGATGCTTGGTCCCACCTGGCTGCAAGTACAGTCCCTGCAGCCTCTTCTCCCTCAGGCTCTGGTAGTCTAAGCCCCACTGACATCATCATGGCATGGCTAATGCAGGTCCATTCACTTGCCTTATACATGAGGACGCTGAAGGCCATTGTGCCGCCCCAATGGGGCATACAAGTTTATTTAGATGAGAATTTATATAGTGTGTTTTCCCTAAATCATTTTCCTATGGGTGTTTTATATTTAGTTCACATGCTGCCATCTAGTCACACTTTGTGGTAATGCACATGCTTTTCATGTTCCTTTCTCTAATATCTACGACACATTTCCTGTGTGTATATGCTCCACCCTTCTTGTTGGTCAGTACTTCCTGTGTCATGGCCACAGCTAACAGGCCACATGTAACAGGGACATGTGTATTCTGCACAGTATGCTACGAAAGCATCATCTTTTGACCGCATAATACCATAACTCATTCGTCTGTTGTTTCCTGTCATCTGCTGTAACCTGATGTTCAGAATAAAGCAACTCTTGTGGATGAAACCATATTGGTGAGTTCAGCTATCTGACAATGATTGTCCTCAGTGATTGAATCTGCTTATACAGGCCAGGCATAGAGGTCTCAGCAAGGGATAAGTCACTAGCACAACAATCGGAGTCAGAATAGCCATACCACAGCTGAAGCAGAGGGGTAGAAAGGTGAGCACTCACCGCCGCAGGACTGACGATCAGGTGAGTATATTGTCTGTATTCCGGCCCTTAGAGAAAAACGAGCAGTTAACCCTACTAGTGTGGGGGTTGGCCCACTATAAGGGTTCATTTTTTTAATGTAACTGTAGTTCCTCTTTAAGAAATGTTGTCACTGCAGCATACCTAACATTGCCAAAGTGTGCTCTCATTTAATGAGGACGCACATGCTCCTGCATCACAGAGCTGTGAACGAGGGCAAAGATTTATCTTTATCAGGGACATTTCTTTCTTAGTACTGAACAGCCATTGCAGACAGCTACATGGTCATATAAGAAAGTAGTGAATAATCTTCATACCACATGCTTGACATATTTTCATTCCCATCCTATAAAAATCATAAGGTTAGGGCAAGTCAGAAGCTGCATAACTCAATCCATGTGGACATATAATGGCTCAGATATGCTGTAATCTGTTCCACAGACATGATTTGGAATACTAAGAAGTTCTTGATTTGAATTTGTGGCTGATGTGTAACACTGACAATTTCCAGGATCTCTTTAGAGAACACAGCTGCTAGTTATTGAAGGAAGAAGTATGGCTAAGTTTCTTTTCATACTGTACACAATGGTTTTTCTGTAATCTCTCAACACAGAGGTGTTTAAAGAGCTGCCTGGTGACTTATCTGAGTATGGTTAATCAGTCTGTAGAATTTTAGGCTGTTCAGTAGTACAAAGCTCACTTTCTTGGGGTTAAGTGTGTGTGTGTGTGTTGCTCACATTGTACAAAACAGGCGCTATCTAGTAAATAGTGTTCTGAGCTAGTTTGAATTCTCGGACAAGCAAATATTGTCTACATACAAGAAGCATGTGCATTCATACTTAAATCTTGCTGTGCTTTGTGTATTTCTTCCAGGTCTGTACAGTAATCCAGCTTAAAATTTTCTGTAGTAAAAAAAAAAAAAGCTTCATGTAACAAAGACCAGTCACTGCAGATCTCTCTCCTTGTACAGGGCGACTGGTTTTGACTCCGCCCTTCTGGTAGCTCTCTGCAGGTATTCTCTCATGGATGGGGCTTGTTGGGTCCCTCCTACAGCTCTGCTCTCTGCACAGTTTATGTACAGCACAGTGATGATGTCACTGCTACTTATACAAGGCAATATCTGGGTTTGCAAAGGCCCTTGGTGCACACAAAGTGGGTTTATATCCTTTGTGGCTTTTGAGGAATACATTTAAAAGAAAGCTTTTGTGTCTAGAGTTCAGTTTTAGGTCTGTAACCTTACAGTGGAAGGTGTGACCTTTAAACATTGTTATAAATAGCTCTGTATTAGTAAATTAAGTAATAGAACAATACCAGTGGCAGAACAATGCAACGACGCAGGCGGCCGCTATGGCGCCGGGTCTCAGGGGGGGCTTGGCCAGGACATCCCCTGATGCTGTGTGGGCAGCCTGGGTTGCTATGGCATCTCAGGTTGCTGGCTGTCACTGGCGGCTGTGAGAAGGAATGCGCCGCTATTCACATCACTGACAACCTGTCAGTAATGTGTGCAGCGGCGCATTCCTCCTCACAGCCGCTGCTGAGTCAGTGACAGCCCGTCATCGGCAGCGATGGAGGAGGCAGGGACCAGCAATGGAGGAGGCGGGGCCCGTCGATGGAGGAGGCGCCGTGGTGGAGAAGGAGGCGCACATAGGATTGGGACTGACAGGTAAGAGGACTTGACCGCCCGCCGGAGACCGGAGCCGGATACCCTGCAGAGCCCACCATAACAGCCCTCAGGTGGGCTGTTTGGGTTATCAGGTGGGCGTAACTAGAAATCACAGGGCCCCATACAAAGTTTTGCTATGGGGCCCTGTGATTTGTAGTTACGCCCCTGAACAATAAAAAAAAAGCATGGCAAACCTCTGCGTAAAATAGCCGGTAGTGGAGATTCCTGCATAGATTCTATTCAGCATGGTTGGGGAAATCCAGTGATTTTCTCTCTGATGCTGAAGGAGATAAATCTAACAGTGTATGCCAGCTCTATCAGTTCTTGGCATATATATGAGACACCATTGCCTTGGCTTCCACAGCAGATTACATCCTAAATTGTCTATTTTCTTGGAAGTTCCTAAGCTCCTTTTAGCCTCCATGGCATGTTGTGGTCTGTAAAACTTACTGGGAAAGAAGGTGAGTAATACAGCGTGGCTGCCTAAAAGGTTTGTAGAACATTCTGGCTATCACTGTAGATACAATAGTTAATAGCAGTAGTAGTGCTCACTGGTTATTTGACCACACATTAGAAAGTTATGTAGTGATTGTATGACAGTCAATGGTCTTGCTGATTACTATTCTTTCCCAGCTAGTTAAGCTGCACTCCTCCTAAGTAGCTGGAGGTCAGCAGAGAAGTGTACTCTTAGAATAATAATCATTGGAGAAGTGCCCCCTTAGATTAATGTTTAGCAGAGAAGTGCCCCCAGAGAATGATCATTAGTGGAGCTGTGCTCCTTTAGATTGGTGGTCAGTGGAGATATAACCCCCTAGATTAGTAGTCATTGACGAATGGTGGTCAGTGGAGAAGTGCCCCCATATATAAGTGGTTAGTGGAGAAGTGTCCCCTTAGATTGGTGCTCAAAGCAAAAGTACCACCTTACATTGGTGGCAGTGGAGAAGTGCCCCTTCACACTGATGGTTAGTGAAGAAGTGCCCCCTAATGTTGGTGGTCAATTTAACTCTTGAGTATTTTATTAATTTTCCAAATTACA
>NW_017306837.1:0-821 GCF_000935625.1 Nanorana parkeri
CGCGTGTGCGTGTTGGGCTTCGTAAATCAGCCCCAGTGTCTCCATTGAAAATATTCCGCTTTACGCCCTGTCCCAGTCCATAGACAGGACATGAGAAGAAATCTCCTTAAATTCTAACTAAAGGTAAAGTTTTTGTTTTAGATTTGGATAGAGTGGTAAGAGATTAGAACCCCTCTCAGGTTTTATTGCTGTCTGTGGTGTCTCCCCTTAGAGAGATTCACTCTCACTAATTGGCCTGATCACCAATGTAGGGGAATAGAGAGGAGATCCTACAACAGGGGCAGCTATTTCCATGACAACTAAGAGGGGGATATCCCTCACATTGAGAAGATATCCTCTCATTTCCTTTTGGGTCTGCGGGACAGGAAGTGAAATGAAATCTGTGGTTTTAACACTCCCCTACTCAATCTAAAATTAAACAAAAAGTTTTGGTTTTAGATACTTTGAAGAGAGGAGTGATCCCGCATTTGACAACAGATATCTCTTTTGGGAGATTAGCTCTCATCTCCACAACTGTCTGTTGTGCATTTCATAGAATTTCTGATTGTGTCATCATGTGAAATAATCCTCCTATGTCTATGGCTCCTTTCACACAGGTGCCACCCATTCCGATCAGCAGGGGACCGGAGCAGTACGAAGTGTTATGTTTTAGGTTTTTATGTGTTCTTTACAGAGCAGTACGCAGGGGTGTATCTGCCGCGAGGCAAACAAGGCGTTTGCCTCGGGCGGCAGATTCCGGCCGGGCGGCGAATGTACCGGCCCGCGGCCCGCGAGCCGGTACTTTGTGGCCGGCAGCCAGCTCACAAGTCAGGTACGCGGTC
>NW_017306837.1:1687-7712 GCF_000935625.1 Nanorana parkeri
GTGTGCAGGCGTTTACATGGAGCTGCTGTCACCTGATCATTAACTTGAATAGGTGACAGCTGTCACTTGTAAACGCCAGATTAGGGATTCCTGATGCAGTAAAACGCACGTTTCTGATGCAGGAATCCCTAATCGCACCTAAACCTACAGATATGAATAGGACCTTATTGTGAGTGTATATTAGTGTCTGTAGTACCAAACTGGATATAGTTATATTTTAAAGTATGAAATTTGGCAAGCGGCCCCCAAGAGAGAAAAAAATTTGTTGAGTGGCCCCTGAGACGGAAGAGGCGGCGGGGGCGAAGAGGGAGCTCCAGTCGGGCGGTGAAGACGACAAGGAGGCCGTGTCGGGCGCCAAGGATGAGGAGGCCGTGTTCCAAAGAGGTCAGGCCGTGCAAGGTAAGAGGACTGTGCTGGCAGAGCCCAGCATAGATTCTGCACAGCCCCCCAAAGAGTCTCAGTTGTGCTGTGCAATACTCTTTGGTGGGCTCTGCAGGATCCGTAGGGGGCTCTGTAGTCTGCAAAGCCCAGCACAGATCCTGCACAACCCCCCTGAGATCCTGCAGGGTGTCAGGGGGTCTCTGCAGGGTCTGTGGGGGGCTTTGCCGGGTCTCAGGGGGGCTTTGCAGGATCCATAAAGGGCTTTGCAGCCTACAAAGCCCACCACAGTTCCTGCACAACCCCCCTGAGATGCTGCAGGATCTGTGGGGGGCTTTGTCGGGTCTCAGGGGGCTTTGCAGGATCCATAAAGGGCTTTGCAGCCTACAAAGCCCACCACAGATCCTGCAGAGCCCCCCTGAGATCCTGCAGGGTCTCAGCAGGATCGGTGGGGGGCTTTTCTGGGTCCCCAGGGGGCTTTGCAGGATCTGGGGTGAGATCTGCGAGATCTATGGTGGACTGCAGGGTCTCAGGGGGGCTGTGCAGGATCTGTGAAGGGCTCAGCCGGGTCTAAGGGGGGCTTTGCAGGATCTGTGGCGGGCTCTGTGGCGGGCTCTGTGGCGGGCTCTGTGGCGGGCTCTGCGGCGGGCTCTGCGGCGGGGTCTCAGGCTGCTAAGCCCACCATAGACCCCGCAGAGCCCGCCGCAGAGCCCGCCGCAGAGCCCACCAAAGATTGTGTAGAGACCACCACAGATCCTGTAGAGACCACCGCAGAGCCCACCTGAGACCACAGCCAGGTGGGGTAAATTTAGTGTATGGGGGGGCGCCCGAGTTTTGTCTTGCCTAGGGCAGCCCCAAACCTAAATACACCACTGGCAGTACGGAATGGATATCACTCTTGTGACGTCTGTGTCCTTCAGTTTTGAGCTCTGTGGACACGTTAGGTCTATAGGAATTCGGCTGTAAGCGGACATGTGTCTGTTTACATCTGATTACCTCCGATCTGTCACGTTCAGGTCTATCAAAATGGAACTCAGATCTGGGTTTTTTTTCCAGACCTATACAGAGTTGGGGGTAATTGAAAGTAAACAAAGCTGCTTACATCCTACTGCCTATAGAGGTACATTGGGCTTCCAATCAGATCTGCCTGAAAAACTGAACGTGGATATGAATGGACTTTCCATGTGAAAGGGGCCTTAGGGCTTAATATCACACATTACTTCTTCACCCAGTAAATGTACTGTAAAAGTAGTAAATAAGTTAAAAAAAAGTGTATGAAGAACTAAAAAACATTAATTCCATAAGACATATTCTTCTTGAGCACTGAGGGCAAATAACAGCCAACAGCGGTGCTGAATTATTAAGCATCAGTGCAGTTTATTGCATGTCTTTGATGTCCTTTTCACATTCCACAATTCACATTAATTTATATGTGTAATCAACAAAATCGTGCCTTTCCATTGGGCCAGTAGTGATCACACACAGAATGGTATATGCAGGACCAGCTATCTAAACCAGTTTAAATACAAAAGAAATTGATGACTACGACAAGTAAAAACAGAGAACTTTACACAAACATAGATATACCCTGTAATTTTCCTATTGCTCACAACTATTCCAACATTAGCTTCTTTGAAATCCTTTAACAATGTTTTATTCCAAGTTGTGAAATTATGGGTGGAACCAAGAAATACAAAAAAACACCTACAGTATGTACATTTGAAATCTCAGCCATTGGATTTCATCATAACATTTTTTGTTATTATCATTGTGCCAATATAAACATACCGTATTTGCATGAATTGATAACCGACGAGTACAGAAAGCAACGTATCAGTACTCGATACCGAAAAAATGCTATCTGTGCATCCCTATTAAAGACCTAAAGTATTTTATGAGTATACATATTCTTTACCTAAAGCTAATTTTACAAAGTTAGATATTTTCTGTATATAGATTACAGGGAGAAAACAGTATTAATTGCATCTTCAAACATTTCCTCAAAATTTGTAGCTTCTGCAAATGATTCCAAATTAGCTTCATGTTCAAAAGAGACAAATCTTCAAGCACTCCTGGTGAATTCCAAGACAAACGGTGCCAATTTTTGTAATTCTGCCGTTTTAGCGACCGCTCTTCACAAAACTATACCGTGGATACTAAATCTGATTCTCCCTGTTGATAATGACTTTGCTTTATGTCTTGTGAAAAGCTTTATTTATAGAAGTTTGGCAGATTCCAGGCTTTAAGCCTGTTTCATTATATTACAGTGGGTAAATGCTGCTAAATGTAGATGATAGAATCAGAGAATCTTTGGTGACTGCACCTTAAATCTGTGTCAAATATAAAATTAATGTAGATTCAGAAAAATGTAATGACAGGTCTCCATAGGAAATCACTGGACATTCTGAGAGCTACCTATTTCAGAGTGGTAATCGTAGAACAATATTTCTTTGTAAATACGACTGTTGTTTATGATGCTGGTTTGGCCTGGAGTTCCACTCATGTATGATATTAATAGTAATGGCAAAGCAATGTACAGAGTGGAACAAACCAGAAATAATTTAGAATTGCACTGACTGCTGGAAACTATTGAATGGTAATATATCAGTACCACCCTTTACACTGTCTTATTAAGGAAGGCTGTCTATTTATTCCTATATACTACAGCTGCATACAATTTGATGTATTCACTAGCTACAAGTTGAGACTTTGTAAAGTGGTTCATACATGTCTTTTTGTGGGTGTGGACATATGTTGAGAAAGATTACCCAGGAGCGTTACATTACATGTTTTGTGGTCACTGTGAATTCCAATCACTCACACAAGGATTGCCATAGCACTTATATTATACTATACAGATACTGTACTGAGTTATAATGATATGGTAATGACACACAAATTAAAGTATATTGTAACAAAACGGTTACAACCTACAACACCTTCCAATTATAACCAGGCAATTATTTTCTATTTAGAAGTTAGTTCTTATTTTAGGAAACAAACATAATCAGATATTAAAATACAAACTCTTTTTCTTTTTAATCAAAAATAGCTCATGCCCACTAATTTGTGTGTATAATACATTAAAACTACTAATGTACACTTTCATTTTCTCTAGCTGCTTTCCATGTATTCACAGATAAGTATGGTTTAATTAAAGTGGATGTCTCAGTAATGCAGAAATTAAATTCTATAGCGTAGGGTGCTAGAAAAAACCTATATAATTATTTTAATTTGAAACAAAAAAATGCAGGATTTTGGAATGTATACATTTTAAACTACTAAAAACAGAGTAGTACATTAAAAAATCCTGCAAGGGGCACGTGTTTTTGTACCATGTATATTTTTTATAAACAGACACCTGCACTAATAGATTGTTATTGGCACTGCTGACCTCCGTGGAAATGCCTGACTCTCACGTTACTCCATTTCTTCAATACTTTCTGAGTCACCGACTTGAAACAAGTATGTGTAATAGGAGTCCTCCTCGTCACCTGGTGCATTTTATCTTCGGCATAGTATATAGTTTTAAACTATATAATGTCACAAGTTTACTCCAAACAGTAGCTGTATTTTCATGTTGCTCAGTATAAAACTATTGCTGAATGTGTTCTCAGCTACAGCCTTGGTATTACCCTGTTACTGCAATGCCTGTACTTGCCATACATGCCTTAACCAGTTGACATCCGCGGTGTTAAACCCCCTTCCCATCCAGGCCATTTTTCAGTATTCAGCGCTGCGGTACTTTGACTGACATTTATTCCGTCATGCAGCGCTGTACTGAAATTAATTTTATACCCTTTTTTGGGGACAGATAGAGCTTTCTTTTGGTGGTATTTATTCACCACTGGGGGTTTTATTTTTTTACTATATTAAGGAAAAATTACCGAAATTTAAAAAAAAAAACAGTTTCCCCTATATTAAATGATAAAACATTTATTATTACCCAATTTTTTGGTAAAATATAAAAGATGGGGTCACGTCGGGTAAAAAGACACTAAACATGTCAAGCCTTAAAATTGCGTGCGCGCGCGAAACCTCAAAAAACGATAATACCCAAAATTGGCCCTAGGCGACGCTTTAAAAGCTGTTACCGCTCATCAGTTTAGTGTTATCAGTGATTGATGGCCCTAAAATGATTGCTCTCACTGCGACGTTCGCGGCGATATGTAACATGTGTAGCGCAATTGTAATTTTTGCGCGCTGGGGCACCGGACGCGTATTTACGTTTATAGGCGCGTAAACGTGGGGGTGGGGGAGTTAAACATTTTGGGGGGGTTTTTTCCCCTTTTTTTATATGTGACTTTTATTTTATTTTACTTTTTTATGTGTTACTTTTATTTTTTTTTATTTATATTTATTTTTTTTGCACTTATTGGTATTGCTATTATATAGGGGGATAACAACCCTGGGGGGGGGGGTGCCGCGAACGAGCACATATAGGCGATCGGCGGGCTATGGACCCGCCGATCGCCTATATGTGAAACACCCGGTAACGGGTGTGTGCATTTAGCGGGTCTTTTCTGCCCGTGCGTGCCCGCTAGGGGGCGCGCGCGAGCAGAAAAAAATTGCCGTCTGGAGACGGCAACCCGCAGATGCTGCAGTGCCGTCCGTCCGTTTTTTTACTACGGGCGGACGGCAAGAGGTTAAAAGAAGTTATAACATGTATGAAATAAAGAAAAACAAAAAGACGGGTGTGGTAACCAGTTCATCTTGATTTATCCGTAGGTTCAGGTGCTCACTTTAAAATGTGCACATTTATGGCTTTACTGGAAATATTTCGAGCATAACCTGATCATTGAAATATGAGAACACAGGCACACCCTTGAAACAGTATCCATCTTCATAAAAACAACCATTTTATTCCACCATGCATAGTTTCATTGAGTTTCCAATTCTATGGGGACTATTCACGAAGCTGCCCAGGGCAGCCGAGTGAATGACCGATCTGAAGTGAAGTGAGCGCTATTCACTTCAGGCTGGTACGGCTAATTTCAGCCGTACATCGGCTGAAATCAGCCATACATCGGCTTGCTTCGTGTGTCTTCGGGTCGGCCGAACATGCCCAGCATGTTGGGCCGACCCGAAGTGCAGAAGGAGTTCGACTCAGCCGATCCAACATCTGGTTCGGCTGAGCCGAATCCCCGGCAGGCTTCTCACTGCTGTTCGGGCTATTCTTAAAGATCCCCGAACAGCAGTGAATGAATAGCCGAATGCCGCTGAGTAAAGTAAATAGAAAACGATTGTGCGGAGCTAGCAGTGACAGCTAGCTCCGCCCAATAGTTTCTTATTGTCCGGCGGCTCTGCTGCTGTAAAATAAAGAGAAAAAAACCTCTCCCGGGCGCTCTGGGAGCCTCCCGCTCCCGGCCGCCAAGGAGAGAAACAGGGCTGTGTCTTTTTTTCTTTATTCTGACACGCGATGTCAGAATAGAAAAAAAAAACAAGAATGTTCCCATTGAAACGCATTGGGACATTACTATTGGCTATTTCAATTTGCAATAGCCAATAGTAAACTAGCATTGTTCCCGCCCTCTGCTGATGGACCTGATGGGGAACTGCAGCAGAGGGCGGGTACAATGCTAGTTTACTATTGGCTATTGCAAATTGAAATAGCCAATAGTAATGTCCCAATGCTTTTCAATGGGAA
>NW_017306837.1:8613-15020 GCF_000935625.1 Nanorana parkeri
GGCCGGCCAATGGCCGGCCGCTCGACCAGCTTCGGCTTTCAGCACGGCTCAGCCGAGCCGATGCATATGCGTTCGGGTCGGCTGAGCCGCTCGGCCATGATCGGGAGCTGTACGGCTATTGTGAATAGCCCGTACAGCACCCCTTATGTTCTACTGAACCAAAGGGGTCATGGGACCGAAGCTAGCCGAAGGATCGGCCGGAGCTACGGCCAGATCCTTCGGCAGCTTCGTGAATAGACCCCTATGTCTTTTTCATATAATTCTGTTCAATATGGCAGCACTAGGAGTGAGAGTCCCTATGCATTAAACGTGAATGTGAATTATTCCTCAGTCCACTATGTATATATCTAGTAGCAAGGCTATTAGCCGTTTGTGTAGGTCCTGGTAAAGAGGCATAAAACGTCTTAATATTAATTTTCCATATAAACCTATTTAGCCACTTGCTGAATGGGGTATTAAATCCCCTTCCTGTCCAGGCCATTTTGACTGGCATTTATTCCGTCATGCAACACTGTACTGAAATTAATTTTATACAATTTTTTAGGGACAGATAGAGCTTTTTTTATGGTGGTATTTAATCACCACCAGGGTTTTTATTTTTTACTATATAACTAAAAAAGTACAGAAAATGTTTGTTTTCCCTATGTTATGTTAATAAAACATTTATCAGCACCCAATTTTTTGGTAACATATTAAAGATGGGGGTCACAACGGGTAAATAGACACCAAACATGCCAAGCTTTAAAATTGCACGCACCCGCAAAATCGCAAACAATTACCATGCCTAAAATTGCCCATAAGCGATGCTTTAAAAGTTTCTACTGCTTATCAGTTTGGTGTTATCAGTGATTGATGGCCCTAGAATTATTGCTCATTAACATGTGTGGCGTAATTGTTGTTTTCGCACAAAGGCGCACCCGACACGTTTATATGTGCATACATGTGGGGGCGGGGACTTAAATAATTTTTTGGTGTTTTTTTTTTTTTTTTTAATATGAGACTAATTTTTTTTTAAACTTTTTTTCTTTTTTACACTTAAAACAGGTCCTCTTTATGCTACCACATAGTGGGCTAACAAGTTAATACACAAAGACAGGCCCTCTTTATGGTGACATCATAGGTCTCTAAGACTCCTAATGTCACCTGGGGACCCCCAAATAAGCTGATGAAGCAAAGCACCTGCCAATGACTTTGGCCCGTTTCCTGGACATTGCCTTCTGCCTCCCGAATGTGTACTCTGCTGCCCAGCTGGCTCCGACCTCTGGCCTTCCTGACCATGCTCCAGTCTCTCGTTCCTGCTCCCATGCTGTCTACTCGGTGGACCTCCAGCTTGCTGACTACACAGTGTTGGTTCCCATCAGGGGCGCTCGTGCTCCTCGCTGTCCATCTGCTCCCTGTTCCCATCCCCAGGGGTGGAAGGGCGAGAGTCGCAAGAGAAGCCTCCTCACCTTTCGGTCTCTTACCAGGTACGTGACTGACAGTGCATCTTTATTAATATTAGCACATACTGTATAAATGACCACTCACTGGATGGCAGGACCCCAGATGATATGAGGTCAGTATAAGCTTGTAGCTAATAAATCCAGTCTCAGGTTATCCACAAAATGTAAAATCCAAATCAGCAGTTGTCAGCTACCAGGCTCCCGACATGGATCAAATTGTAAAGTTCCCATTGGAGCACTGGGTGGAGGAGGGACATGACTCATGCAGCACAGTCTTGAGCAAGGGCTAGGGCTTCTGCCCAGGAGTTGGGGGTGGGGCAATACATAGATCTCACAGGGCTCTGCAGCCTCTCTTCCATGCGTTTCTGCCAGGCCATCATCAACATTGGGACCAATAGGGGCTGCCTAGGTGACTTCTTTATAGTCTGTGGGAGAATTGGACATTTGGATGCCAAAAGGTCTGCTTCGTGGCTGAAGGTCCTCTACAGGCAGCCCTACCCCCTCTCGGGGGTCCTGTGTCTGAGGGGGTGGGGCAGAGGACAACACATGTGCTGCTAGGCCAATCGTCGCTAAATAGGGGGGTACTTCGGGGGGTCTCTTCTCTTCTTAGCCCTCTGCAGGCATGCTGACCCAGCATGACAGCACCAGGAGGAATGCATTCCACTGAAGCTGAATCTTCAGGATCCTTTGTCCTTTTCTCATGGGTCACTGGCTCATCCAGCAACGTCACCACTCGTCACCTCGTCTAGAACTAGAGGGACAGCTGGACCATTTTCTGGGCTCCAGCAGCTTGCCCGTGAGTTGCTCATCTTGGGTTCACCTTCGCTTGCACAGAACACTACAATGAGGACAGGGGACAGGCATGCATTTACAACCCTAATACCAAAAAAGTTGGGACGCTGTGTAAAATCTACATAAAAACAGAATGCAATGATTCGCAAATCTCATAAACCCATATTTTATTCACAACAGAAAATAGAAAAGATATCAAATGTTTAACCCTTTCCCTGATACCGCCGTAAAGGCATACGGTGGAACAAAACTGTTCCCAGCTGGCCAGGCCTGTATGCCTTACGGACGTGGCATTTACAGTTCTGCTATGAGCTCATGGTCACTTTAGCGACCATGAACTTATAGTAGAACTGTTCCCCGGACTGTCCCCTTTAAATTAATAGCTGTCAAATCTCCGGCGGGGGGCGGAAGAGCGAGCGGCGGCTGGTGAGGAGAATCCACGAGTTTCAGGATGGCCGAGCGGTGAGGAGATCGTGTCATCCTGTCAGTTTCCGGATTAGCGGAGGATCTGTAAATATCAGTGATATTTACTGATCCTCTTTGCAGAGCAAACACTGGAGTGATTTGCATCACCCCTTACATCACTTTCTGTTCATTCATGATTTTCTCAATGGGGGAAACACTCACTTCAAAGGCTTCTCCCTATTCAGAAACTGGTGATAGTAAATATTTTACTATCACCAGTTTCTGAATGAATGGGAAGCCTCTGTACTGAGTACTTCCCTTTCATTAAGTGCTGAGGCTGCAGAAAAAGAAATTGAGGACTCTGTGTTTCTTTTTCTATTTAAAAAAAAAAAAAAATATTAAAAAATGTAAAAAAAACACCAAAATATTAAAAAATAAAAAAGGTGTAAACAAAAACTAATTAAAAAAAAGCACAACCCCCTTTCCCCCCACACACATAACATACACGTGCACCATATTGTGGTGTATTATGCCATGCACATGTGCTGCAGTGCGTTGTTAGAAAGCATCACAGTGCGTGATTTTTTTGTTTTACTTAAAAAAACATTCATTTAACTGTGGCAGCGCATGGCAACGTTTTGTGTTGCATTGCCATGCGTTGTGATACCTTGTGTTGCAATTAAATATACACCTGTATCATTTTATCACAACACAAACACCACAACAGTGCAAAAACGATTTTTAACATAAGTCGCTTATTTACAGTTTTGCGTACCTTCATATTTTTACCTTTTCGCAAAAAGGCGCAATTTCAAATTTGAAAATATTTGTTATTTATTAACTCAATACAGTTGTGCCGCATTCGTTTTCCGACCACGCCACCAACCCGCCAAAAATCGTACGACTTTCGGCAGGTTTTCCAGCGTGCTTGGAAGAAGAAAGTCGTACGACCTTACAGTAGAAGCGGTTGCACGCTGCCCATACACCTGCCGATTATCGTACGATCGCGGGATCACCCACAACTGTTGTACGATAATCGGCAGGTGTATGGACACCTTTAGTGTATGGTTATATTAGGCCCCATTCACACCTACAGTATATTTCAGGTGTGATTAGAGATTCCTGTGTCAGGAACTTGCGTTTTCATGCAGCAGCAATCCCCAATCTGCCGCTTACAAGCGGCAACTATCATAAGATAAGAATTATCATAAGATTATTTAAGAGGGTGTGTTTAGGGGCGGAGTTAAGGCCGGGGCAGGGTAAGGGTTAGGTGGGGCAACTGGTGGCTAGTGACTCTTAAGGCCTGGCTAGTAGCTCAGGACTTGAAATTTTGAGACCTGTATATAGTATAGAAACAAAAACCTGGATATGGCAAAGTGGCTTCTGTACTATGATGATGTATATACTGTATATTTCTTCCCTTTACAAAAGACCACACAAGGAATTGAATTAAAATATATAGTCATAACATAATATATAACAAATTTCAAATAAAGCACCAGAAAAAACACATGTAAGCAATTTTATTAAACTGGAATGTTAATGGTCTTTGCGATATTGAGGATATGCATGGTTATGGAGGTGGCCACTATATTCATCAGCTTTGAACTGGTCAAGCATTATTTAAGCACCTCCAACAAGAGTCAACAAGATGGTTTCATAATCTCCTTTGGTGTCATCCTATAAATAAAAATAGAAGAGAATAGCAAATAATACAAATAATAAAGCAAAACAAGCACATATGTTTCTGTTCATTAATTTGTGCCACTTTTTTCAGACTTGAACATATGGGGTTCTGTTAACTTGAGACAATTATAAGCAAGTGTTGAATACAGTAAAATTGTAGGGGCTGGTGGAAGGAACCACAGAGTGAAGTGGGGGAAACAGCAGATCAGCTTTGGAGTGTTATTCAGGGGAAGGGCAACAGGTGAGATAAGTATTAATTTGCTACTTTGCAGGCAGTTGTTTTAAAAAAAAGTTGAAGTGGTAAAGTGGCTTTAATGTATAAGTGATGTCTGTTTGCATCAGAATGGGGACAAAACGTAATGTCAACAGTGACCAACATCCACCAACAGGTATTTACTGGAGACAAAGTAAATTAAAGGTTTAAATTTGCTATTGTTTCCCCAAGATACAATGGCATTTACACAGGATGTACATGATCCCCACTCCATCTTCCACTATTTAAAACAATACCACTTGTTGAATTTCTTAATTCCTGTCTGATGGTTAACTAGTCTTCTGCCTCAGATAGGCATGCAAAATTGTACATCTTTCTGTTCATAAATATTCCATTGTATTCTTGTGTTTTAGTGACACGCATGCTTTGTCACCAGTTTCTGTCAACAGCTTTATAATTGCTAAATTAATTGCGGTCTTTGTGCAGCCACACATTCCTCCTCACAGCCGCTGCTGAGTCAGTGACAGCGAACAGCTTTCGGTGGGGGAGGCTGGGGCCCGGCGGCGGCAGCAGAGGAGGTGTGCAGGGGTGTGACCAGCCCATATGAGACTGAAAACACAAAGGGCACAGCTCACCCCTGTTATGCATGCCCGCAATCCACACTCGGCACGGATGACTCCTCTTCCGGAGTAATGGGCTCAAAAGCTGTGGAACCAGCACACAATCTTCCAAAGAAATTAACATTTTATTCCACATGCATCTGTACAAAAGACAACCATTAAGTGGTTGTGCTTTGTACAGATGCATGTGCAATAAAATTAGAATTTCTTTGGAAGATCGTGTGCTGGTTCCACAGTTTTTGAGCCCACCTGAGACCCTGCAGAGCCCACCATAGAGCGTCTATAGTAGGCTCTGCAGGGTCACTCAAGTGGGCTGTGTGGGATCTCAGGTGGGCTATGCAAAGGGCGGAACTAGAAATCACAATGCCCCATAGAACATTTTGCTACGGGGCCCTGTGATTTCTAGTTACGCCCCTGTACCTATGTATGGATATTTATGTTCTCTGTTAAACCTTGCCTAGTTACACTAGCTCAAGGTATGTTTATGTCAGAAAGTTGTCCATTAAAAAAAAAAAAAAAAGGGTTGTTAACCAAGCTATAACCATGTTGTGTCACTAGCTCTAGGGATTGTTATTTTCATCCATGTTTTAAACTCTCATTGGCTATTGCGGTTACAAGTACCAGCTCTGAAAATAGAATAATTGTTATAGCTTAGTAAATTACAACCTAGTGAAATGCGTCACCCAATGGTCATTTATAATACAGTACATTTTAGAGCTAGGTCTCCTCTGATATTGGTCACTGTTGCTTTTACATTTTACTCAGTTATCATAGTAGGCTGACAAAATATACACTACAATGCACAGAACATTTGTATTCATTTGGAAAAGAGAAGATATCATAATTACCAAAATGGCCTGGCGCAAGGATGTGTTATACATCCTCTTGTATTGGGTCCTGATATCAGGCATGTCAATTTCTGATCGGGACACAATATTTCGAATCAAAATTTTATCTTTGGTTCCAGAACCCTGTGTACAACACACAGAAAAGGTTTTAAATGGTAGCAAAAGATACCGTACCTGACAATTATTGGGACACACAAACAAACAATATTATTTATACACTGTAAGACATTACAGTATAACTAGATTTGTATCACACCGCATTGTAAACTAAAAATATGTCAGGTCAGGTAAGGTTTCCTTAAATAAATCAATAAATAAGTTATCCTCAAAAGCATAAGGTGGTGTAAAGTGCATTTCCATTTTTGCAGCCTAATTGGAAGAACACCTGTTTTATATTGGT